>NC_056748.1:1141198612-1141498612 GCF_019279795.1 Protopterus annectens | reverse complement strand
GACATCAGATCTCTTGGCCAAATTTCTCCAATTGTGGTGAGGACAGTATAAATGCCTACTGCTTAAATTAATTAAACCATGTTCCAGTAATAACACGTGAAGGCAGCTGTTCTCCCTCCCAGTAGCCTCAGTAACACTGGGACAGAAAAAATTTGTGTACCTGGAAAGTCCAACTTGGAACAAAGCCAATTTTCAGCGGACACCTGGGGGAGAAATGCTCAAGACGAATGTCTTTGAAAAGAGGGAGGAAACCAGAGGACCCGGAGGAAACCCACACAAATGCAGGGAGGACATGCAGATTCTGCACAGAAGGCACCCCAGCCGAGAATCGAACCGGAGAACCTCTTACTGTCAGGTGACAATGCTACCACTGAACCACCATGCTGTCCAAAATCCAAAATGTTTTGACTGAAGAAACAAAGATGAGTGAAATATGCTTTAGTTTCTTTACATGAACACAGAACGGAAGAACCACTACAATAACAGCTGCATTGCCTTTAGAAATAAATACTTCTGCTTGTTTTGAGCAATGATACACAAAGTTTGCACACACTGGCAGAACACCTCCCTCAGTCTCCAATAACCAAAGTAGCCCCCCAACCACCCTGCTTTGTAGTTTCCGGATGTCCTGGTGGGCTCAGTCACACTAGCAGGCTTAAATTATACAAGTGACAACATTATTAGAAAATGTGTTATGGTTTGCTGTATTTGCAAATGCATTTATATTGAGAATAGCAGAAATGAAAATAGTACTACTGTTACCACTACTACTAACCGATCCCAAAAAAAAAAAATCTGTCGGTAATCCATTTCACAAGTATGTTTCTTTAAAGGCCTGCTTTATAATGAGATACGCACTCAAGAGACTTGAACCTCAGCTCTGAAATAAATAGGACATGCTGGAGGGACAGATTCATAACCCAGAGGCTCCCTTCACTCTGGAATAAAATCCCAGTCCAGGTTAGGCAGAGTCCCTCATTGACTCTCTTCAAGAGGAATCTTAATGAGTGGATGGGGGATCGTAGGTTTACCCCAGGTATCACTTCTGTGTCACTGTTAGACAGAGGCACAGTATACTAACCTCGAACAAGAGCATAGCAAAATTAATTTAAAATGGGTGGCGAAAGCCAAACACACACTGGATAGGCTTATAAATGCCCTAGGGCAGATAGCCTAGTATGAACCTATGAACCTATGAGGGGGTCCAATTAAACTGATTAGTCTAATTTTCTTGCTGATTTAGGTCTCCATATTAAGGATGTAGCCAGACATGTACACTGCTTAAGACTTTTGTGCAGACTAATTCCCTGGAAGTTTAATTTTGTCCAAAGTAACTGAAATGAATATCATAGTTTCAAATACATAAACAAAATTAAAAAGCATAAAAGTGATACACAAAGAAGATACTTACCCAAAGCAGTGTGCACTGTATTACTATAAATTCAATTAGAAGTTTCTGATAAAGTAATTTTAGTACATGTCCTGGATCTTTAATTCCATATTTAGGACTGTCAGAAAAATATGTATTAATGTGTGTATTAGTAATATGCTTAGTGCATTTAGAGCTTGAAAAGGGTTAACACATTTATTCTATTTTATACTGCATAAATCTGTACAAACTGCAGATGCTTTCTGACCTTGTATTGTTAGCTAAAATCCTGCTTGTGCCTTGGAAATTTACTGAGAAGCAGATGATTCCTGCTTATGTTAGGAAAATAATGAATAGAACAATACTACTTGTATGAAGCTTAGACAGACCCTTATTTCCTGTTAAGAAAGCGAATGGAGAGTGGCGTATGGTCCAAGATTTACAAGCTGTAAATGACACAGTAATACCAAGGGCACCTACGGTGCCAGACCCACACACCCTGTTGAATGATTTAAAACCTCATCAGAAATATTTTTCTGTGGTAGATATCAGCAATGCGTTCTTCTCAATACCGATACACCCTGACAGCCAGTATTGGTTTGCATTCACATTTCAGGGGAAAAGGTATACATATATGTGACTACCACAGGGGTATTGTGAAAGTCCAACAATATTCTCACAAGAAATGGCAAGCAACTTGGGATTTACCCCACCAAGAGGTAGCCAAATTTTGCTTTATGTTGATGATATCCTGCTGGTGGACCCCACCCGGCAAGATTGTAAAGAAGATACCATAGTGCTATTACAATTTTTAGCCACTGAAGGACATAAAGTAAACAAAAATAAACTGCAGCTTTGGAAAAAACAAGTTAAATACCTAGGATATGTAATATCCAAGGAAGGTAAGACATTAGATGAGGACAGAAAAGTAGCGATTTTGCAAGCACCAAAACCCACTACCAAAAAGGAAATGATGTCCTTCCTGGGTACAACTAATTTTTGTCGGAGTTGGATTCCAAACTATGCCTTGGAAACTGCACCGTTGCCTAACCTGATTTATAAAAAACCTATGGCAACACAGGATTTGTTACAATGGACACCAGAAGCAGAATCTGCTTTCTGCAAACTGAAACAGTTAATAGCGTCCTCATTAGTTTTGGGATTACCAAACTATCATAAACATTTTTTCCAAACTGTAGATCGTAAGCGAGGTTATATGACATCAGTGTTAACACAGCAGCATGGGGACAAGCAACACCCTATTGCTTATTATTCATCACAACTGGACCTAGTGGCACGGTTTTTACCCCACTGTGTACAAGCAGTAGTTGCAGCTGCAATGACAGTACAGGCTTCGGCCTCAGTAGTTTTGTTCCACCCTCTCACATTGAGAGTGCCTCATGCAGTCATGATTATTTTACTGCAAGAGAAGGTAGCATATCTTTCCCCTCCTAGGCATCTTTCCTGTATGACTATATTGTTGAGCCAACCTCATATGACAATTGAACGATGTACGACTTTGAACCCTTCTACCTTGCTCCCAACCCTTGCAGATGGCACACCACACAGCTGCCTGCAGGTGATTGAGAAAAAGACACTGCCTAGAAAAGACCTTATGGATGTTCCCTTGGATGATACTACGTGGATGGCTCATGCAAAAGGGGTCCTGCAGGACAGAACCTAGTAGGATATGCAGTAGTTTCTGATACTGAGATTATAGAAGCAAAACCTTTACCACACAACTTATCTGCACAGGCAGCAGAATTGATTGCCTTGACACGGGCAAGTACCTTAGCAAAGGGTAAATGTGTGAACATTTTTACTGACAGCCAGTATGCTTTTTCTACTGTACATGTTTTTGCGCAACAGTGGAAAAATCGAGGAATGATAACATCTACTGGCAATCCAATCAATCATGCACAGTTTATTTTAGATCTTTTAGAATCTATTCAGTTACCTCAGAAAGTAGCTATTTGTAAATGCACAGCTCATACCAAGCAACAGGACAGGATTTCAAAGGGTAATGTGAGAGCTGATACAGCTGCAAAGCAGGCAGCTTCAGAAGTATTTCTTTTGAATAAGGAATTACAACCCTCTGAGATTTTAGACTTAGAAATGTTAAAGACAATGCAGACACTTACTACGCAAGTTGAAAAACAAAGATGGGTAAAACTAGGAGCAATTCCCGAAAAGGGGCTGTACATCTCTAAAGAAGGGAAACCGATATTGCCATCTAATTTGTTTAGATATGCTATTTTCTTGAGCCATGGGCAGTGCCATGTCTCAACAGGGGGGATGGTACAGCTGGTGAACCAAGTGTTCACGACATATGGATTCTTAAATTCTGTTCGATGTGCCATGTTTGTAATAAACATCATGCACAAGGAGCGTTAAAGCCCAAGCAAGGGAGTTTCCCTACACCACCGTATCCGTTTCATACTATCTGTATGGATTTCATAGAGTTGAATAAATGTGAAAATAAGAAGTATTGTCTTGTCATTGTAGATATGTTTTCCAGATACGTGGAAGCCTTTCCGACTAAAAATCCAGATGCGGCAACTGTGGCCAAAGTTCTTGTTAAAGAAATCATCCCTAGATTCGGCATTCTGGAAAGGATCTACAGTGACAACGGCACACACTTCGTAAACCAGACCATACAACAGTTAAGTAGACATTTTGGTATTTCTTTAAAAAATCATTGTGTGTATCACCCACAATCTGCAGGGCTAGTAGAGAGGCATAATGGGATTTTAAAGAATAAGCTAAGGAAGTTAATAGTAGAAACACAGCGAAATTGGGTGTACTGTCTGCCCCTGGCACTGTTGAGCATGAGAACTGTTCCGAATGCAAAAGGATTGACTCCTTTTGAAAAATTATTTGGAAGGGCTTATTATATACCTCAGTGGAAATCTCTCATGCCCGCAGACCAGGAAGCTGACAGTACACTAGCTGAGTATATGCAAAACTTGTTAAATTCTAAACATTTGTTTCAGTCAAATTCTGTTTCAGATAAAGAACGAACCAGACCGTCAGAAGTGGCAGTGTCCCCTGGAACTTGGATCTGGGTGAAGACAGTAAAGAGAAAGAAATGGGCATCACCAAAGTGGGGAGGTCCATATCAAGTGCTTCTGTCGACACCCACTGCAGTCAAGATAGCGGAGCGCACCTCCTGGATCCACCTGACGCACTGTAAATTAGTCAAAAACTTTGAACTGGACAAAAATCTTGTCACATGCCAAGAGTAAAAATGGTAGAGTCCAGAAGAAACAGGAATGCAAAACAACCCTTTCCTCAGAAGTATTGCATAATCATCCTGTCAACTGTACTAGTGACAATAATCTTTTTGTTGTGGCCTTTCCTTTTCCCAGCCACATGGACTGAACTGAATAAACGTGAAGCATTACTCATAGACTGGCATCCAAACTTTAACACTTACCAGGCAATTAAATATGTGTATGCTGAGACTTTCAATGTTTCGAATTGCTGGATTTGCACAGCTTTGCCAACAGCATACGGGGGGGGGTATTAATGACTACAGTCCCCCTAGGGGTCAATGAGACCTGGGAGAACTTGATTTATGATACCTCAAGATAAAACAGCATTGCACTTGTCTGTTCCACAAAAGGGAACTATGTGTTTTTATAAAAATGATACTGTTCAGGTGGGTTAGAGCAATTGCAATGTGACTGTTCCTTATAAATGTTACACTAAAGGTAACAATGTAGATCTTCATTGCAATACAAACTATGATTCATTTCTTGGATTGATGCATAAAACACTTGATGAAGTAAAACATAATTCTGTTCTTTATACACTGTCTATAATTGATAGAAAAATGTTTCATGCAGGGTGAGTGTATATTCATAGCAAGGTTACTACTAAAGCAGAGGACTGTTATTTTGTGTGTGGCAGAAAGGCATATAAATGGTTACCTGAGAATTGGTCCGGCAGTTGTATTTTGGGTTATCTGGTTCTGGCCATACGACACACTGTAGCTTTGCCTCGAGGAAAAATATGAAATGTCTGAGAGGTCGTCAAGAAACCTGTAAATCCAGTGGGACAAATCGATGCGCGTTGGAAAGACCATCATTCCATAGGCAAAGGACTGACACATATGGACTTGAGTGATAGCATTATATCGTGGGCAAGCATATTACTGGCATATGGAGCAGTGAAATTGATCTGGGAGCTGAGAAAACTGTAATGAGTAATGCAACTTTTTCTGCTCTCGAATTGGTGACTGATGAACTGAATGCTATGAGAACTGTAGTGCTTCAAAACCACATGGCTCTCGACTTCACCCTAGCGGCAAGAGGTGGTACTTGCGCTTTAATCCAAGAAGAATGCTGTTCGTATATTCCCAACCATAAACAGGAGATAGACAATCATCTTGAGGTAATTCAGCAAGTGTCGGCCATGACCAAACCAGGCCCAAACCCACTGATGGACTTTTTCCAGAAATTGTTTGGGGAGTGGGGTACCATCCTAATGAACATCCTGATTGCCACTTGTGTAGGAATGCTCCTACTGGGAGTATGTGTTTGTTGTGGCATCCCCTGCATGAAAAGACTGATAAAAGACTTTATAGACATGTCAGTTTCCAAAATCTTATATCAAAGTACTGAGTTTGAAGAACTGTTAAAAGATTGAAAATGCTTTCATGAGTTTAAACTGAATGACTCTCTTAACTGCAAATCCTAAGTGGAAGAGGTTTGGAGAAGAAAACAAACTGTTTATGCTTATTTTGAAAGTAGAATAAAAGTATTAAAAGGGGGGAAATGTCAGAAAAACATGTATTAATGTGTGTATTAGTAATATGCTTAGTGCATTTAGAGCGTGAAAAGGGCTAACACATTTATTCTATTTCATACTGCATAAATCTGTACAAACTGCAGATGCTTTCTGACCTTGTATTGTTAGCTAAAATCTTGCTTGTGCCTTGGAAATTTACTGAGAAGCAGATGATTCCTGCTTATGTTAGGAAAATAATGAATAGAACAATACTACTTGTATGAAGCTTAGACAAGAAGTTCAGTTTTTGCTGTGAGAAAATACACAGCTGTAAAAGCTATAGATAATTAGGACAAAGCCTGTTTGAAAATATGACCTGCAATCAGCATTTGCTTGTATCTGAGTTAGAAGAGTACCTTGAAATGTAACACTGTACAATAGAAGCCTGTAAACGAATGTCCTCCAAGGCCAGGTTGTTTTTCTCAAAAGTTTCTCACAAATCTAGTCATATCAGCAGAAAATCTGAGTAACATCTGCTGTAGAACAATACTGAAAGTTGTGTTTGATTACGTCAGCCATATAAGGCCATGTCTTGTAAAACAGTATAAGAATAAGCATACTTTCTGTTAGTAGTTAGACAAATCCTTGTATTTGCATGTTTTTGTCTCCTTGCAGCAAGTAATTAAATATGCCTTAACTGAACCTTACGTGTATTGGTCTTTGAAGTTTTTTCCTTTGACAGGGATATAAATTGCAGAAGGAAAAATGGGCAGTTATGCTACTAGAGGCAGAGAAGCACTATAGCATTAAACCTTTATTGCAGGAATTATAAAACATTCAAGGTTTTCAAATCTTGTGAAGACTCTACCTTTCAAGTTCCCACTTTAGACTGCACCTCTCTTCTTAGGGAGAGCTAGTCTAGCCATGTCTGGTATGAATTTATGGATACTCATCCAATTATCCAGATCTTGGTTGAAGGAAGATAGTGTATTACACTACTTTACCTGCTGAATAACTCTATTCCAGAGGTGAGGGAGAGTTTTTACTGATCTGCTGAAGCAAATTTAGATCCCGTGTTCTGGTATTTGTTTGACTGCTTGATTGTGTAGGTTCAGGAGATGCTAGAGTACTGTGTCCCTGTTTGCTTAGAAAGCAAGGCATAGGTCTCCTCTAAAGACCCTATTGAAAGGGGGACAGTACATTCAGCCTTTTCTGGTAGCTTAGGAATTTTAAGTCTGTAATACTCTGTAAGGAACCTCGGAGGTGTTTCCAACTATTGATATATCTGGTTAGGTAAATCCCAAACAACGTGTTGTATTCTATACTTGGTCTAATCAGTGCTGAATACAAAAGACTATGAACCTCTCTTGGTCTGGATGATATTTCTTGGTGATCATCCTTGCCAAACAGAAGCATTTCCTGGCAGCTATTCTACATGGTGATCAAGGGAAAGGGAATTATCAACCTAGGTTCCCAAGTCGATAACTATATTTTCATTTTGAAGTGGGTTACTGTCAAATGTTACATGTTGCAGTGATGGTTCAACTGTTAAATATGATAATGTTGCATTTTGTGATATTTAATTTAAATCCGTTTTCAAAACAACAGGCATTTATAAGTGTAAGTTCCTACTGGATGGATTCTGTGCCACAGGTGGACTTCACAATGACTGTCAGTTTCCAGATATCTGCAGACTTGCAGGTCTTGTTTTTTATTCTGTAGATCAAAGAGAAAATACCAAACAAAAGTAGCCCCAGCAGTGAGCCGTGCAAGAAACCATTGGTCACCTTCATGTCCAGAGATGCTGCTCCTGCCACCCACCCATTGAGTTCTGTCCTTTATACATTTTTGCTATCCATCTCACCACATAGGAGCTGTATTTGTGACTTTAGTTTATCATGCTAACATGAAGGACGGTGTCAAATGCTTTGTCGAAATCAAGAAAGGATATGTGTACTGTGTAACTGCTCTTGACAGCCTATTCTACATTTTCAAAGAAGTTTACCGGGTTTATTAGACAGAATCTATATTTTTCAAAATCAAATTGTAGCTCTAGCCTGACGAGGTTTTTAATGGTAATGTTAATCAAGACTGTTACAATGCATTACATGGCTTTTCAAACAAGACTTGTCAGACTGGTGGGTGAATACTTTCTGTGGTTGGAAGCAGGGTCAGCTTTACAGAATGGCATCAGCAGTGCTTTATGGCAAACTTCTGGGAGTGAGCCTGCAGCCAGGCTCAGGTTAAATAGTTAATGGGAGTTCTGTCGGGGCATGTTCAGTACTATTTAACAAATAGCTCAATATATTACTTAGTCCCATGGAGGAAGCATTCTTAGACTTGGACAGCACTTTCAGTAAATGCTCTTTGGTAATGATGGGACTTTGACAGGTATGGTGATCACTTTGGACCTTCATCTCACAGAGCTTTGGACCTTCATTTCAAGAATGAAATTTGAACTAAATGTATTTCTCAGCATACCTGCAATGTCCACCAGTTCTGTGTACATTATACCATTTAGTATTTGAGTTTTGTATATTGCTCAGTTTTGCTTCTTAGTTTTCCAATGCAACTGTGGAAGGATTTGTAATTGTCCTTGGCTTCATCCCGAGTTCATAGGCTAGCTCAGTAGATCTAATGGTCCTTTTTAAATTTTTAGTCAAATTTTAATATTTTTCTTGAGTTGGGGGGCATTTAGATCTGTTGTATAATCAAAGTTTATTCTTTTTCTTGTAGATTCAATGGACCAGAAGAGTGGTTTGCTATTCAATTTCTTATTGTATTTTGATCTGAATGGGGCTGTCAAGTGTATACATTTATTTATGTGGGTTTAAAACTCCTTTGCAAATCTGTCTGCTTTGCTGATATCCGAATGCTGTTTTATTAAATGCATTTAGAGACTTCGCCATAGAATATGAAGATATTTGTGCACTTGAAGTCTTTGAATTCTGACATATTGGTTTTAGGGGATTTCGATTGTTTGAGGGATAAAGGTTATTAGTTTCAGTCTGACAGTGAAAGACAGTTACTAGCAGAGTTGTGTATGATGACATTAAATTAGTAAGTACAAGGTCAGGCATACTTTGTCCTATACCTGGAATGGCAACAGTCCTTATTAGGTTTAAAAAGTTCTGTGCATATTCTACATTCAACATGAAGGGCACTCCAGTAAAGTCTCCCAGAATTACGGACTTCTTATGTATGGGAAGTTTATCCATAAGGTTTAGAAACCTGACAAGAACTTTGGTGGTCTTGGAAGGTGTCCTCTTGCAGGCATTACACTAACAGTTGATTTTAATATAATTTGGAATTTGATTAGTTCCAGTTGTGAGTTTTTGGAAACCTGTCTAGTGGTGATGCAGTCTTTGAGCAGTACTGGCACACCATCACGATTGCATTTCGTCTAAAGGCATGGTAGACATTAAATCCAGGTACATGGGCACAGAGAGAGAGAGTGACTGAGAGAGAGCGCTTTCTGGGCATTAAAACCAAGCTTAATTTATTATGCATATATGGATGCTTACAAATTCAGGAGTGCCTCATGCTTCGGCAGTTTATTGTTTAGACTTCTAGTATTGAGCAGGAACACCTTAATTTGATCATGTTTTGTGACCAATACATTTGGTACACTGAAAGATTCATTAACTTTACTTTGTCCAAAAACAGGCACAATGGGAACAGCCAAGGCCTTTAGCTGGTATGCAGAAGCCTTTGAACAAGAGGTCAGACCATCTTTTGTAAAGTAGGACTGACAAACATCTTGTTTCATTCTGGCACAAACTGGGTTCCCCTAGAATGACATCATTTATCCAGTTGTTGAAGCAATCACCTTTTCTTTGTACCCAGGCATTATCTCTGGAGAACGGAGGATTCTGCTCAGTATCAAAGTCTTTTATTCATTTGTGAAATGCTCACGGAGCTCAAATAAGTCTCTCTGAAACTTTCTCAGCATTTTTTGCCCTATATCATTCATTCCCACATACACAACTACCATTCCATAGTCAAAGTTACCTGGTGCAAAGGTCTTCAGGGATTTTTGAGGTGTCTGAGATCCTGGCACCTGAAAGACATCTCACTTTCACATTGTAATTCTCCAGCCTAGTAACTGGGGAATATGTTTGTCTCACTATGGAGTTATCAATCACTAAAAATGTTGTTGTTAGAGTAGTCTGGTGTACTGGAATTGAGGCCTTTTGTCTCACATTTTCTTTTTGTTAAAAGTGAAATATTATGAAATATGATGTTTGGTCTCGAGTCTTGCTGAGGTTTAATCCTTACATGTCTAGGAGGTAGAGATAAGAATTTCTTTATAGTATCAGCATATGACAGTGTATGTTAGGGTCAGGTGTCTAGCTTGTGGGATATCAACACAATGCTCACAGTCTCTCTCACTTTTTCTTTCTTTTTTTTTGCTATACAGCAGACTCTCTCTCTTAATTATTTGCATCTCTCACTAACAGTTATCTACTTTAGTAAGAGGTCTTTATCTGCAAGCATAAGGCAGTTGCTACACTACTTTAGGATACCCTATGCTATGAGGCTGGCAATGGAGGGGAGACTTGTAGGCCGACTTCCATTTTCTCCAGTGTGAAATAAACCTTGATTTGATTTACAGAAAATTGCAGAGCTGAAATAAAATAGAGAATTATGCTTTACTGAGACAGTTATCAGTCAAGAGGTGGGTTACGAAACAATGTTTAGGTAAAAAAAAAAATACTTTAGATGGGTTTATATGCAACTGTGGTAAGCACAACTTGTGAACCTTGTGCAGCATTAGTGCTGAATTTATCTGTAGCAGCTGTGGACTATGCTGCACAATTGAGTGCCACGTGGGTCTGCTACAAACCACTTAAGGGTATTAGGTACTCAGCTTTGTGTGTTATGCAGCTACATGCAGCTTGCTGTACAATGCACATGACAAGGCCCTAATTACGGATAGAATGTGAGTGATTTGGTTTATAAGGTGAATTGAATTTGTTGGCATCCATGTGTCAAACACAACATGGTTACAAAGACCCTACCTTAAAACTCTACAGATTTCTGTTTATGAGTGACTAGGTTCATAGTTGTGAAAGTTCTTTATACAAGTGTATAAAATGTGATAGCAACAGCTTTTGTGAACCACAGGAAACAAAAAAAAAAACATCTAAGCCATATCTTATTATTTACACAAAAACAGATTAGTACTAACCAGGGGTGTCAGAATGAAGAATTCCAAATAGTGTAATATCAACATACCACAATCTATAAAGAAATTACTGCCCAGTACAGACAAGAAAATGTGCATTTTGCACATGCATGTCTGTGCACGTAATTATTTAAAAAAATGTTAGCTTATCTGATCAGCCATAGTTATGAGACATCTGCATTCTCTAAGTTACATCATTATCAGACAGACCAAGCACTGAAAACGACATTAAAACAAACACCCAAATGGTGTGCATTTTAACAAACAGATGTGTGCATACATACATAGATAAATATTTGAATGTATACATAACATACACTCAGACAGAACAGTTTGCTGAAATGCAAACTTGTATACATGTATATTTATTGGTGTACTGAAGATGGTCAAATTTACCTTACGCTGACATCTGTTCAGCCAACAAAATTGACTAGATAAACAGATGATTGACAGATGCTGGAGATCATACAAATTTCGGGGCAGGGAAATATGCCCTTTCCCTGAGATTTCGCAATCTCTGAATTAGTATATATAATTAGCAAAGGGTGTGGGGGGCATAAGGGGCGTGACCCCCCCCCCCAAAAAATGTTTTCATCTGTTTTTAAATGTTTGCATGTGCTGAGACTTTTGATCAGTGCCTGTCTAGCAGCACGTCAGCATTTGCAAAGTCAGTCTTTTGGTGTTGACTTTGTAAATATCGAGAGTTGCGTGTTTCAGTCTACATCATATATATATATATATATATATATATATATATATATATATATATATATATATATATATATACATACATACATACATACATATATACACACACACTCACACTCACACACAATGAGTTTGCAAACATGATGCAACTTCTATTGGCTTTAGATACTTTCAAACATCTGTGTCACATATTTACAGTCAGGCATGTTTGCTATAATGGTTAAGGCCTTTGCTTCCCAAGAAAAGATAAAAGGTTTAAGCCTGACCTTAGATCAGACTACTGTCTGCTTGGATTTTATATGTTTTTCCTGTGTCTGTGTGGGGTTCCCTCTACCTACATAAAACATGCTGGATGGCTCCACCTCAAATCTGAGGGGTATGCTTACTGCGTGTAGAAGGAAGTCATGGGCTGCAACACAGATTCTATCATATATATATCAAGGGAAGAGTCACATATATCAACTGTGCATCAAATGTGGTGTGCATTATTCCATAGATGCAGGGTTCACAGACTGTGCACCATGTCAGGACCATCTACTCAATAGTATAAAAATTTACTCTAGGTGATTTGGTCAGGTTGACTAATTTTGCCAAAAATGGGCATGAGTATTTGCCAGTGAAAAGTGCGTTGACAGCCCTCCTTGGCATAAGCTGGAGTAGGCCAGTTTATGTGCCCCTATTGGCCAGATTCTGCCCATCATAAAGACCAGCAATTCTGTGTCAATAAATCTGCTGGACATCATGTATACAGTTGTCCAGCCTAGTAGGGATAGCAATACCAGTCAACTTGCCAAAACAGAATGAACAATAGTTACAGTAAATACAGATTTACGGACAGGATGCAGCTTGGAAGTAGAGGAGATCAGGGTAAGGAAAAGGCTGGGAAATCTGTGTATCCAGGAGACAAAGTGAAAGGGCAGTGCAGCAGTGCCACTTAGCTTAAGATCTAGCATCTACTAATAAGGGGGAGGACAGACTAGTCAGTGAGGCATGTGCTATCCAAATTAATGATCATGGCACTCAGACTTCAGTGTAACAACAGGACAGTACTCATTATCCCAGTTTATGTCCCACAGCACTTGTGAATGAAAAAAGTCTGCATTCAAATAGCAGTTGCAGAACCTACTAGGTGAAGGTGGGTGAAATGAGTTTTAGTTGTTAATGAGAGCATGCAAATGCTCTCACTGGGATAGACAGAACAGGATATGATTACTACCTACATCCACATGGGTAGGGTAGCAGGAATGAAGTAGAAGCCTTTTGAGACCTCTGTCTGGCAAATAGGTTGATGGTGTCCAAAACATGGTTACTATGACAACAAGAGAGTCATGAGATCACAAACAAGACTGGCCAACATGCAACGAAGGTAGATGTAAATCAAGGGCACTAGGGTAGAGTCAGAAATTGTAGAGTCATCCCCCCCAAACCATCAGCTCACAGCATAAATCACTGGTGGCCACACTCAGCTGAAAGCAGTGGCCAGAGTAGGCACGAAGGTCAACAAAGACAAGGGAGAAAGACCTGGAAGTTGAGTGGAGTACAGCACAGCAGTTCAACTAATAATATAGGTTGTCCCATCTGAGGAGGAAATAGGCAGAGTCAAAATAAAAATGGCAGCGTTTCAAAACAGCATGTGTGGGGACCGGATAAGTGGACGAGTCAGGTATGAACATAAGGTAATAAGGAAAGCTAGTGGTAGAATGCACAAGCCCAGGAAGTTTTCAAAATGAAAAAAGAGTGCAGGAAAAAGTGGGAGATCAAAACGTTGGACCAGGTTTGGAAGGAATAATGGTTGGCAAACAAGAAGGTCATGAGAGCAGTTGTAATAGCGAAAGACAACGCATCAGACGCACTCGAACAGGTTCTGAAAAATGACTCTGTAGAAGGTGAAAATAAACTTGGAAGACAGGCAGAAAGATTAAAGTTGTCATTAGACTATGTTCATAAGGGATGCCAGCGACAACCTGCTCACAAGCCTGCAGGTCAACAAAGGCAGGTGGAAGGAGTAGTTCCAGAAACTTCTGAATGAAGAAAAACCTACAGAAGCTGAACTACCCCAGTACATACTCTACAATGGAAAATGAAGAGAAACCCACACAGCAGTAAAAGCAGCACTAAGGAAATGAAGCCAGGGAAAGCATCGGGCTCAGAGGAGTTCACAGCAAATATGCAAAAGATGTTGGGTGAGTTAGGGGAGAAATGGCTCCTGAGTGTACCTATAGCATGACCTGAGAAAAGCTCATCTCAGATGACTGAAGAATAAGCATTCTAGTGTCAGCGTACGAGAATAAAGGGGAAGTTCACAACTGTGGGAAGTACAAAGGTATCTTCTGTCACACCGCATGAAATTGCTAGAGAGGGTGATTGATAAGTATATATGCAGAGCAGTAGAAAACGTCAGATGAGAGAGGAACAGGTTGGATTCATATCAGGATGCATCACAACCAACCTGATGTTTACTGCGAGTGAGGTATTACAGAAAAAACTGGAGTTGAGGAAACAGTCCAACTGCACATCCCTAGTCTTGAAAAAAGAATTTAACAGGGTCCCAAGAAAGCTGATTCGGTCAGTCCTATGACAGCTCAAAGTCCCACTACATTGTTAGAATTAGTGCAGGTTATGTACATGGAGACTGACCAGATGATAATCTGGTAAATCTGATTTGGGAGGAACATGAAGGCGTTAGGAAATGAAAACGTTCAGTGAAGAGAGGGATGGATTACGTGAGAGAATACGTGCGATAGGAAAGGATGGATTACGTGAGAGAATACGTGCGATAGGAAAGGATGGATTACGTGAGAGAATACGTGCGATAGGAAAGGATGGATTACGTGAGAGAATATGTGCGATAGGAAAGGATGGATTACGTGAGAGAATACGTGTGATAGGAAAGGATGGATTACGTGAGAGAATACGTGCGATAGGAAAGGATGGATTACGTGAGAGAATACTTGCGATAGGAAAGGATGGATTACGTGAGAGAATACGTGCGATAGGAAAGGATGGATTACGTGAGAGAATACGTGCGATAGGAAAGGATGGATTACGTGAGAGAATACGTGTGATAGGAAAGGATGGATTACGTGAGAGAATACGTGCAATAGGAAAGGATGGATTACGTTAGAGAATACGTGCGATAGGAAAGGATGGATTACGTGAGAGAATACGTGCGATAGGAAAGGATGGA
This sequence comes from Protopterus annectens, assembly GCF_019279795.1. Classification (NCBI taxonomy): domain Eukaryota; kingdom Metazoa; phylum Chordata; order Ceratodontiformes; family Protopteridae; genus Protopterus; species Protopterus annectens. Next base: position 1,141,483,429 of record NC_056748.1, on the reverse strand, counting down.
TTACGTGAGAGAATACGTGCGATAGGAAAGGATGGATTACGTGAGAGAACACTTGTGATAGGAGACTGAAACTGAATCACGAGACATGGTGACAAATGACTAACACCTCAGCCCTATGTAGAGTATGTGGGAAAAGGGATGATGACGATGCCACCAATGAGGTCAAGTTTAAACTCTGTGGAAGACAAACCTGTTACCGCATGTCACATCATTGCAGTCCCTGTTGTATAATGCCGAATACAGTGAATCCCAACAATGAACAGATAAAGACAACACTGTATTACTAACCTGTGCAGTAGGAACAGAACATTAGTCAACAAATCAATGTACAGCTCATAAGGCGGTAACAGTGACACAGACAGTTGTTTTTAGACAGCATCGGTGGCCATCTTACATCGTTTAGAGCTTTAGCAAAGTTGTCTCATGCCCTGAGCATTGTTTTCTTTTGGGACTTTCACCCTCCTTAACAGAGCTAAAACAACAACTCAGGCTGCAAAAGCAAAACAAAATATATCTTCGGAAAACAATACTCCATTTAAATGACATTCATTGTTTCTTATGAACTGTGAAAAAGTAGACGTTTCCTCCACTTCAGCAAAGTTCCTTTGTATTGTTTCAGAAAGAGCCTGTAACAGCAGCAAGGAAATCATTGCTACATTTCTTAAGAAAGACTGATTTCCATTTAAGCAGCTGTGATTCTGAACATGGCTGCTTTAGTTTTTAAATGCTACTGCAGCTATTCCTTTCAGAGATGGGGCAGACTATGAACTGATCATCACTCACACTACAGTCCTGATTCTGCCCCTAACTGCTTGCACCAAGAGCAGATGTCCTTCTGGCCCAGTCCTTGCTATGGCTCTCAGTATGTTCCTAATGTAAGCTGTAAACAACTTCCAACAAGAGGAGTATTGGAGAAAGTTTTTATCATTTAGTGACATTGATGACTTGTTAGAAAACCACAAATTTTATGAGGAAAATACCAAAAATATGAGGCAAAAATCTGGACATTCAGTGAAAATCTAGGCAGTTGAGAGAAATGCAAGGAGTCTACTTCCTAAAAAGAGAATTACTGGAAAATATTACCCATATTTATGTGCAGTTCAGAATAAACAGGCATCAGGGATACCTTGCCATAATTAGAAGGCTTGCAAAACTCCATTTTGGTGCAGCCATGAGCATTATAAACCCCATTAAGTAGTAGATATAAAGAAGAAAACAATTAATATAATTAATCCAGAGTAAGTCCTAGAATTTTTTTAGAGTGGGAGGTTGGCATAATGTTTAAGGTGTTTACCTTACAAATACAAGGTGCAGGGTTTGATTCTCACATGGGGTAATTGGCTAGGCTTAAAATGGCTCTCAAGGGCAGTTAACCTAGTACTAATCTATGAACCATGAATCTATATTTCTAAGAGACATAAGGGGAACATTAGGAACTGTGCAAGTAATTACATGAGTGCAGAGTTTAATCCCCTCAGCCTCCAATGCCGAACTGTGTGAGTGAGCAAGTCCCTTAATGAGACAGTTCTCCTGGGCTGAGTCTGAAAAGGGTCCATGGAGATCAGAGATCTACCCAGATAAACAAATACAAGTAAAATAGTTAGATACTAGCCACAGCTTGCCCTAAGTGGTATGGTTAGTATGTAGCAGGTTAGAAATAAAAGGTATAAAAAAAAAAAAAAAAAACAAGGCTAAAAACACACAAACATTATCGTGTTATGAGCAGCTATAAACAAAGGGCACTGGAAGATAACAGGTCAAGGAACACCAAGTTATAAAAGAAGGGTACATATAAGATTAAATTAAATATCTTCAGTAAATGTGAAAGAAAGAACAAGTTACCTCAGTGTGTTATAAAGCCAGAATTCCACGTTCAGTCCAGAAACATCATACAGAAATAATTTGTAAACAGTAATTTATATGGCCTTTGACTGTTGCATTTTTATCAAACTTCTAAAAATACAAGATTTACAACAACTGAATTTGACAGAACAAATCAGTGTACAAGAAATTATATCTCGTCGCCAGACTACATCAGTTCTGCAGAACAGATGTTTCAGTTGACTAATTTCAATGATGGAACATCTGTGTAGCTTTTCTTTTGGAATAATAAATTAGTCAGCTGGGATAGGTATGTGTACATTTATTTGATCTTTAGTGGTAGTGCTGCATCTGGCCTTAATCATAAAGATTTTCACAGTTTTGGAGGCTCCCACTAGGATTAATAGAATCAGGGTATTCCATCAGATTTAATGAAGTCAGATGATGAACAATAAAATTAAAGTCATTCGTATGATTCCAAAATGAGTACAGTCCACAGAATTAATGGAGGTTACAGAGTGGCCCAACATGGTTGAAAGACGTAGGGTGTCAAACAGGATAACCAAAGTCAGACAGCCTTGAGTGGTTTCAGTGAAAACGAAAAGGCCTAAGCAGGATCTGCAAACTAAGTGGAGTTATTTTCAGCAATGATCAGCTTTTTGATAAGAAACAATGGACAACAGTGCTCTCTCTTCAAATTAAGGCATGACGGGGTGACACTGTACCTTTGGAGATGTAATAAAGGGTAAGAGGTGCAGAAGGTAAGAAGTGCTTCACCTCCCCATCAAAAACATCTTTCCCAGTTAATGTTTGCATCCTAGTTCAAAAATACTGTTTCTGATTATATATAGTTGAATATTATTTATTTTGACCAATGGTCCTTTCACCTGCTGAATAAGGGATTTCTAGCCAAATTAGAAAAAGTTGTAGGTCCAAACTGATTTAGCAGAGTCAAGTGGATGACTGAAGAATTAAAACTGAAAATGGCCCCATAGCAGAACACTAAATAGAATATTTCTGGTAAGGTTAACAGATTCTGGGGTCCACTGGGTAAACAAAATCTTAAAGCCCAAACGGTTGAAGAAACTCAGGGGATTCCCTCATCAAATGTAGTGGAATAAGTGGCTTGCAGGCTGATTAAAAGACTTGCAAGACCATCATCAGAAATAGAAGATTCAGGAGCTCACACCAGGACTGAAGTAGAAAATGGCCTCCTGTTAGACTTAGCTCAGCCATCAATGTCCCCAGCAAGTTTAAGACAGTCAAGGAAGCTACAACAGACTTTATAAAACCAGGCAGCCATTTCTTTACTACTAACCCACATGACAAACACTAAGTTGTGTTCACTCATTTTAAATTTCATTTCTCGGAGAGCCGGATAAAAATTAAATTGGAAGGGAACAGTAACAGTGTTGTCCTTTGGCTTATTCATTTCATCATTGCATTACATCACCTTTACTTAATGACAAAAGGATACCATAAGCCTTATTTTAAATACATTTAGCATTCTATATCCCTCCCACCCCTTCTCGATCTTCCTCCTAATCCTGTTAAATGCCTGTGTGGATTTCTTTCCAGCACCCAAATGGGTAGTCCATTCCACTGGTTAAAAACGTTCTCTGTCAAAAAGTACGTTTAGAGATTTAGGGAGTAGTTAGCTCCTCCAATTGTTTGTGTGCCCTCTCTCCTTCCCCTACGTCTCTGTCACTCCAGTTAAGAATGACCCCTTTACATCTCTCTCAGTTAAGAATGACCCCTTTACATCTCTCTCAGTTAAGAATGACCCCTTTACATCTCTCTGAGTTAAGAATGACCCCTTTACATCTCTCTCAGTTAGGAATGACCCCTTTACATCTCTCTCATATGGTCCTGTGTACCAGTATCATGACCCTTCCATGTCTCTTGGGTGAGAAGATCTCTAGCTTCTCTAGGCTCTGTCCATATTTCTTCCATCCATCTTTCTGGCAGATATTCTCTGACTTTGTTTAGAGAACCTGGTGCCTTTTTCCACTCCATTTCCTTATATGTACTCCACAGCTGCATGCAGTACTCGAACTGTGGTCTTATGAAAACTGTCTTGTAGAAGCAGTACAGGTTTGCTTTTGCAATTTGTACCCGTGAAGATACATCCTGGATTCAGCTTTCTGCTGCCAACACCTTTTTACTCTTCTCCTGGAGGTCTTGCACAGGATGGAACGGCACCCCCAGATCTTTTTCCTGTTCTGCCGTGTCAGTTCAACTCCCCCAGCTGGTACTTCAAATGAGGTCTATTGTGGATCTGGCATAGTATTTTGCATGTGAACATACGCTGTCATCTTACGGCCCAATTTTTCAGCCTTTCCAAATCCTTCATAAGACTCTCCTGCTATCCTCCATTGCTAAACATATCTTTGTCATATGAAAAAAGTCCAGTCTTGTGGTATGTGTCTTAGAAGAGTGTTGGATGCAGAACAAACACCCCCGCAGGACCCCACTGTTCACTTTCTTAATTCCTGGCACGGTCATCTCACCTGCTACCTAAATTAATTATTAAATATGGCTGAGTGCTGTTTCTGTTTAAAGAAGAACATTTAAGAAAAATTACCAGCTAAAATGATCTGCTTTAATTTTAGGCCCCAGAGACTGCATGGTTCACGGATGCTTAGAAATGGCTATTGTTTTGATGGCTAGTCTAAAGGCATATGCATGAATTAGCAAGAAGCATATCTTGTGATATAATGTGGTTTAGGGTTTTCACTTGTAGTGATAATTTGTGGGGAGTTATGTTCGGAATTAGTATAATTACCCCCTCACCATCACACACACACACACACACACACACACACACACACACACACACACACACACACACACACACACACACACACACACACACACACACATCTATAAAGACTAATTTATTCTTTCAGTTATCTTTTGTGTTCTGCATAATAAAATAAAAAAATAGATGGGAAGTCATATGTTAATCAGATTTTTAAAAAATCTTTAATTAGAACAGCACAGATGATACAAAGGAAGCAAGGTGTATGAATTAATTTAATGCTTGTGTCACTTACATATACATTTTTTGAATAGGTAAAACAGAAACAGTCACTATGCTGTGAGACAAAAAACCCACAGCATTTCATGTTGTGCATCTGGCATGACATTTCACCTCTTTCTCAAGTTATCAGAAAAAAATGAAATTACACTTAACATTTTAGCAAGTTGTTACTCTATGAAATAAAGTACAATAAGGTGGGAAATGTTGCACCACAAGTAGCTAGTGCTGGTACTCATTTCTAGCAATATGTGACTGCCTGCATAAAACGGCAGTCAAACCACACAAATTGAAGAATTACTTCACAGAGAGTGTTTGGGCCAGTGGTAGGTACTACTGAAATTGGTGGTGAAGAAGGAATGCACCGAGGCATTTAAGAAGGCAATTGAGTGGTGGAAAAGGGTAAGAGAGGGTAGAGACAGAGAAGTAGTAGAATATGAAATGCATTTAACAAACCATAAAGGTTTATTGTCCCCTTTTGTGCTAGAAACATGATAAAATGAGTTGCATCGCTCCTAACATTTTCCTCCAGCTTAATTTAGTTTAAAATTAGCATCAGCTTTCATTTGCATGACATCACTCTGTCTTTTTTCCTTAGAAAACTATAAAATCATAATGTACTATTGAGAGCACATGAAGATCAAAAGCACAAGAAATAAACAACCTTTGTTATGCATGTAGTTGAAGGTTAGTCACCTATAAGAAATTAATGAAAGTGAATTGCAGTAATTCATCCAGTAAGGTTTTTGGCAGTTAGTCTGGAAAACAAACTTTTGAAACATGATCAAATACAGCAAACTGTTGATGTGACTCTAAGTTTAACTGTATAAAGCTTACGGGTAACCTTCTTGAAACAATTTATCACAACCGTCTGAAAGAACATAATAACTAAAAAGTCTCTGGAGAAACCAAACACCTACGCCTAATGGAGATGGTTTTCATTTCTGAAACTATGAACATTTAGTCCTGACATTACTTTTCTGCAAAATATAAATATCATTATGTCCCATTCTAGAATAATTCAAAATATTTAATCCAGCCAGTTATGAGATTAGGTTTACACACAATGTTCATAAAAACATTTGCTTCTGGTAAACACAAAGATGACATAAACCTTGCCATTACACTGCTGATTTAGCAGACTGCTCTTCTGTATACAGCTGAATCCAAACATAACTATCAAAAACATAACTGCTGCCTTTTTACTCTAAAATCATTAATACCGTCCCCAAAAGAAAAACTGTTTTAACAGTAAATTGAATACTGTTGTCTTGTCCTGAGTATTGGTTTCTTTTGTCCATATTAAACCTACTTAAAATAACAAGCATCATTTATGCTTGCTTTTGCAAACGTTTTATGTTGGCAGTGTTTCTGTGTTTGTGTGAGGGAAAAAATCCTTTTTTTGGCATGGACTGTTAACACAAGTCAGTCTAACTGTCAGCCAGTAGGCTGGATGGAGAGAATCCAGTGGATAGCTGCAAGGAGGACTTCTGGCTGAGAGGTGGAAAATATGTCCACCAGCGATGCAAAAACTGTTATCACCAAGGTTAAACAATGTTTTACTCAGTGAAAGCCGCTGCACTTGGCTCATGAGGAGGGAAGGTTGAGTGCTTCAGGACAATAATCCCTCAATGCTGAGTCACACGTATAACTCAGTGCATGCACAGTTTTAGTAGTTTGCACAATGTGCAGGCTGTGATATTACATACACTAACAGGCATGGCATTATATAAAATAAGCCAGCTAAGATTCCACATCCATTAGGTCACCACCTTCCTTCACAGGGCAGAGCCAGTGAACATTACATTGGTCTCTGTACCTTAAACAGCAGGAGCTCTGCCACAAGTCACACCTGAAATGGCCTTGTGCAAAGGATGCACCTGTGAGCAGTAACTGACAGAGCTATTATTATTATTTTGCACTGTAAGTATGTTTAACTCATTACTTCCGAGTGATGCCTCCAGGTGCATCTGCAGTAAATATTGCTTGTTCACATTTGCATCAGGAATTCCAAAATCAATCTATGTACAAGGTTTTAAAAGATTTCATCCTAAAGCTTTCACAATTGCAAACTCAACTGCATTAATATTTGACCTCTGTGTAGTACAGGTAAATAGATATTAACTCTTGTTTTTGTGAAATTAATTTATATAGATATAATTTCACATTTTTCTAAATATCTCAACAACCAAGTAACACAGCCAGAACTCCTTAGCCTCATATGAAAGTTGTCATCTAGATGAATAAAATGCTACTGACAGTATGTATGTAACTTGAGTGGTTGCTGACATATAGTAAAAAAAAATATTACAAATGTAATAATTACTGTGTTTACTGTGACTTAAAAAATTTGGTATATGACCTAGAACATAAAGAATGCAATCACTATAAAAATAGTTTGCGCTGAAGAGTTTGCCATTTATACATCTTTCATAACTCCTATGGTTCTAGAAATGTGAACATTTGATTGAAATGTGAGGACATCATTTGATTCTATCAAAAGACTTAGGCTCCGCCCATTGGAAGTTACAGTGCAAACTTCCAGAGATCCTTTGGAGTGAATGAGTTAAAATGAAGATCCTCTCCGTATATTAACCTCAAGTAGTTAGATGCATGCCTGCTCTACATTCTATTTTTTTCCACTTTCATCAGAGTCTGACAAAGAGGCAGACATGGTGGTGTCTGTCTTTCAGATGCAGGAGGGGTGGGGGCGTGCTGTGCAGCTGTATGGCAGCAGCAACTTAAAATATATATATATATATATATATATATATATATATATGACTGCGTCCGTATTTCATCCTATCAATACCAAGGAGGGATACACACAAAGTAACTGTTTTTTTTTTGGGGGGGTGGGGTGGTAAAAGGGGAAGGTACTATTCCCAGATATGGCTTATATATCCTTGCAAACAGTTGTCTTCTCAGTTTACTCTGAATTTATATTTTGTTAATTCTGTGCATTAAACCTTGGGTACAAAAAATAATTTCTTTCTTTCTTTCTTATGATTTTTGTTCAGATCGTCACTGGATCAAAAGGTCATTAAAAGCTCTAAAATGAATCTCAAAGCATCTAGGACTATCATGGCTTCTGGCGGCTTACTGTCTTGTACAGTTACAAGTTTGATGAAAGGATACAGGAAAAAGCAAAGTTGAAGAGTAACAATGAAATCCTTTGTTGATGCCAATATTGGATGAAAAGATTATTAAAAAATGTAAATGTACCTCAAGAAAATCTAGAGCCCAATGGCTTCTAGCAGCCTTTTGGCCTCCAGATCACCAGCTAAATTCACTTATTTCCTCTATAGTTATTACAGTGCCGTTCAGGTCAATTACAGTGTGTTGAAAGGATGCAAGAAAAAAAGTTGAATAAGAATGAATATCATTCCTTAATCAGGATTATTGTTTAGGTCATCATTGGATCAAACAGGTAGTTTAAAAAAACTTTGAAATGTACACTAAGACATCTAGGGCCTCCATGGCTCCACTCAGTCCCTAGCTCAATACAATTATTTCGTCTATAGTTATCCCAGTGCAGTCTTGCATAGTTATGATGTCTTGAATAAAGGACAAAAACTGAAGGAGCAAGACAAACTGAAAAAAAGAAACAAAATAAAAAGTAATCTAGATGGTGTAGATAGGCCAGGACTGGAGATGGGGACCATGGGAGCACCAGGTAATGCCTACAGGGGTGTTGTAAAGCCCTTCTCCTATGGTGCCAGATTAGTTCTAGCCAGCAGGGATGGGTCCAGCTTTGTACCAATCACTTTTCAAAAATGTTGTACTTCTTATGACTCTGAGTTGTACCAAAGTGGGTAAGAGAGGGGTGATTAAGAATACTTTAGTGGCATTTATTTTTTAAGCTTTGGTTTTCTTAGTGAAGGATAACAAAACAATGAAACAATGCAACTTGTGAGAGCAGAACTAAAAATTGCTTTGATTAATTACTTCTTTAAGAATAAAGGGGGATAAACAGGAATTTTTATGGAGCCTACATGTTTCTGAGAGTTTTACAATCTGGATATCTGTAGGTAAAGCGAAAAAGAGAACATATATAAGAGGAAAGTGTGAGACTTTATAAGGTTATTATTCAACAGGGTAGGTGTGTACTTTTAGGGGATTATTTCTTTATATTATTTACCTCATGAATAGTTGCTGCAACTTAGAAAGAACAGTTATGTCAAATAATGTAACAGTTAATGTTATTTAATGTGAGTTGAAGTTAAAACTGCAGGTATTTTGCTGAATTATAATACACAAGTTATTAGTACTACACAAAAAGAGGCATGCTGTTTTTTTGCTATTTTAGCTGATTTCTGCCTTTCTTAGGATTATAGGAGGTTACTAGGCTAATGGCCCTGGGGCCCTTACAGGCCTAACCAAGAGTTTATTACCAAAAAATAAACCTCAGTCAGCACCTGTCACCCCTGTCAATGAAAGACACATATGGAAGCCCTGGAACAAATGTGTATTTTTCCCATCCACTCAACAAGGTTGCGCTTGAAGAGTGTTAGCGAGGTACTCTGCCATGTATGGTAAGTCTATTCCAGAGACGGTGCAGCCTCTGGGAGACAAACCTCTCTCTCCAGCAGGTTTTGTTGATGTCACATATTAGATTTAGGCCTTTTGAGCAGGTAATGTGCAAGGAGATAGACTTATGGATATGGAGCATCTTTTGTAGGGCAGGGTCCAATATTGGCTTGTAGGTGAGACGCAGATCAATCTGTACGATACCAAGTGGAGTGATAGTGATTTGCACCTGTCCACACAGGACAGGTGTTGGAGGCCATGGATTCTCTTTGTGAGGTATTTCTGTGGCTTTTCCAGTTGGTGCAGGTGTTTGGAGAGGTACATTCTAAACGGGGCATTATGCTCAATTATTGGCCTAATGAGGAAGGACAAATAGGTAATGATCTCCTTTTTTCTTGATGCAATCCCTTTACTTATGAGATGAAGAAAGTAAAAGGCTTTTCTGACCACTGCTGCTACATGATGGTCAAATGTGAGATTGTTTTCAACCCGAGTACCCATGTCTCTCAGGTTGGGTGCTTAGGGGGTTGTCGTTGATATGGTAATCAGTAAGGGCCATGTTTTTGCAGAATGGTATGCTAATACATTTTTTTGCATTTAACTTAAGGCCATGACTTTGACACCAGTCATTTGTTGCTGAGAGACCCTCTTGCAGTATGTTAACACCCTTTGAGGAGTTAGTGACAGCACCCAACTTACAGTCATCTGCAAACTTGGTCAGCCACAGGCCTTTTGTCTTTGCCTAGACTTCTGAAAAGTAGATGCCAAACAGTAGGAGTCCCAGAACAGATCTCTGGAGAACACCACTAGTGACAGGGCTGCCATTGGAGGTGGAGGCTCTTATTTTGACCTTGTGGGTCCCATCACTGCGCCAATTGGCCACCCACCTGATGAGACAGGGATTTACTCCAAGTTGTTAGCTTTTCAATGATGCCCAACTGGGGGATTGTGTTAAAGGCCATGGCCAAGTCAAGGTAAGCTGTTATGTACTGACTTTCCCTCATCCAGGGCCTTGGTGACCATCTCAAAAAAGTCAACCAGATTCAACAGGCAGGATCTGCCCTTGATGAATCTGAACTGGGTGGGGTCAAGTGCTTAGAGACTGCTTATGTCCCCTGTTTATGAGATCCATAATAATGCCTTGTCAAGCTAATGGGGTGATTGTTTCCAGGGTCAGTACTGGTACCACCTTTGTGCAAGGGGATGACAATGGCAGTTCTCCCTTCTGCTGGAGTGAAGCCTGTGCTTAGGGTGTGGCTGAATAGGGTGCTCAATGCTGAAGCTAGTGTTTGCTGGAGATGGTGAAGAATACAGCCTGGGACACTTTCAGGTCCCATGGAAGCTGTGTTCTTTGCCTGGGATAGGGGCTTTAACACGATCTATGGAGGTGTGAGGTGCGGAACAAGTATTGGGGATGTTGAATGGGCCTTTGGGGGGGGTGAAGTTCGTGCTGAGCCTATCTGCTAGCAGGTCGGCGAAGGCAACAGGATCAGTGTAAGTGGTACCATTAAGTACTAATTTGGAACAAACCTGGACTTTGCTATGGAAGCTCCTGACATAACTGAAGAAGGCTTTGTGGTTTCCCTTTGTTTGGGAGGCTAGTTTCAATTCATAATTGGCTTTTGAGGTTTTCACTAGTGATCTAATTTGCTTGTTGAGGCTGAAGAGGGAGATTTTTCTGGAATTTGTTCCTTTTTACCCTTGGGCAACAGCTTCTTCCTTTTGTTGTAAAGCCTGTTGATAGGGGATGTCCACCAGACAGGTTTGTGTTTCCTTGAGAAGCAGGTTTTAGTTCTGTTGGGTATGGCTGAGTCCGTGCAGTTGTACAGGTGCTTGTATACTGCACTGACATAGTATTCAGCATAGCTGTCTGCATGCTCTGTGGGTGGCGGTGGTGTGAAGCTACTGATACCCTCCCTTAGGAGGCTGTAGTCAGCTTTTGAGAAGTGTTTTAGCCTGGTTATGACTGGCAAGGTTGGGTGGGATAGAAACTTTGAATAAGACAGACTGATGATCTGAACTCACCAGGGAAAAACATACTTTGGGAGTGGTGAAGCAGTTGCTCATGTTAGTGAGATCCAAGTCCAGAATGTTATCTCCCCTTGAGGGGGATGAAACAAGCTGGTCTAGTGTGTTAGAACTGATGAAGCAAGGAACTGTTGGGTGAGTGCATTAGTGTAAGAATCGTTCACCCAGTCTTTGGTGGGGTAGTTGAAGTCACCAAAGATCAGGATGTTAGGGGGTACCCTGATGGAGTCAGGTAGGAGGAGTGGGTATCTTGAGTCATGGAGAGGGGTCTATAGCTGACTATTACTTGGATGGGTGTCTTGTCAACTATCAGTTGCACCTGGAGTAATTCCAGTGCATCATGCTGGCAGACCAGTCTGGAGTTGTGCCTGTCCAGTCTGGAGTTGTGCCCATCCTTAATTACGACAGAGACTCCATTACCCTTAGTCTTCCCAACCTCATTTTGGGGTCAGAATGGGGAGAAGGAGGTGTAGCCTGGTAAGGCATGGGTGCCCTCTCCATCCCAGAACCAAGTTTCCACGACTGCACAGATATCTGCATCTTTCAGTGCAAAGAGAGCCTCCAGTGAGTGCATTTTCAGGTGAAGGCTCCTAGCATTAAGCAGCATGACCTTCAATTTGCTTTTTGACAGACCTTTTATGTTGGAAGATTTGTCTTTGGGACATAGCATAAAAAAAGTACAATGGGGGAGGCAAGAGCCTTGGCCAGGATCTGGAATCCCAGGGGTGACAGGTGGAGGTTATTTCTGGGAAAGCATCGAGGCCTGTCAACAATGTCATCCCAGGCAGACAGATACTGGATCCCTTTGGAAAGGCACCAGAAACTAAGCCAATTGTTGAAGTTGATTATTTTTTGTTGGTATTGTGGTAGCATTCTTGGTGAAGGTAGGATGCTGCTTAGGTTTAGGGTCATACCTGCATGGGACACATACTCAGAGCTCAATCATGTCTCTCTTCATATAGTCCAGGGAGGTACATCTCAAGTTATTCACACCAAAATGGACAATGGCAGAGTCATACTTGTACCTCTTCTGGAGAGACTTAAGTCCATCCATGATGTGGCAGATTCTGGCACCTGGCAGACAACTTATTGTGACCTTCTCCTTGCCGAGCCTGGTGTGTCTCACAAATGAGTCGCCAATGAATAGTATATTTGCTTTATTGTTATGCTTTATGGGCTGCGTTGGTTTACTGTTATGCCTTATGGGCTGCATTTGTCAGACACTGGTGTGTTGTCTGTTGTGTTTGGTTTGATTGGTGTTATGTGTGGAATGTTTGTGAGTGTGTTTTGGAGGTCTCTGATGTTTAGGTAAATTTTTATTAAGGACCTCTGCATAGGTGGATGTGTATTGTGCTTGGCTATGTGATGTGGGTGGTGTGGTGTTTGTGCTGGTAATCGCCTCTTTGTCAGGAGTGCTGATTGTGGTGTGAGAGAGTATGGATTCCAGGTTACAGATGTAGATGCATTTCTCATAAGTAGAAGAATTATGTTCTAGGATAAGAGGGCTATTGGTGAACATGAGGCAGTTGCTACATTGTCTCAGTATGCCCAAGTCGACCAGGCTGGCAGGAGAAACAGATGGGAATTGTCCAAGCATAGTGTTCTGAATACTTGGGCAGACCTATGGAGAGAGGGTTTGGTAAGGGTTTGTCCACAAGAGTGTAGATTACAAAAACCTTCTTAAATGTAAAATAACTGGCCTGAAGCACAAGTGCTAAAACCAAAACTAAGATGCTTAGAACAGCAGATAAATTTAATCAGGCTACTAACATAAATGCAGCAGAATAAGACCACTTGAACACTTAAGAGCACACAGCAAAGCAAAATAAGATAATAAAGTAGGTAGAACACAGATACAGTAACAGCAGCTGAATAAAGTGTAAACATTTTTTATAGCTCCACTAGGAGCTTATATGCTTCCTTCTTCTGCAAGCTGCCAGATCCTACCCTATTAGTGTCAATGGGCAGGAATATCCCTCTTGCATCAAACCCTCCAAATGAGGGGCTTCATCCTTTAAAGGGCAAGTGTTTGGACAGAGTGGTATCACATTGCCAATAGGTAGGGGATCTTAGTATGCTAACTGGACAGTTAATGTAAGTGGGTGGAGTTATGACATCACAGACACTGCTGTACGTGGTGTAGCTCCTTTTGAGTGATTGGCTGCTTGCCTTGTGATTACAGTAAATGTCTCTGCTGGTGAGGGCTGTGATCACACACAGAAACCTGCTTCTGCCTGCCAGAAGGAGTGAGCTGATACTTGACATTCATTCCACCCCCCCCCGACACATACAACTCTTACAGTACCCAAAGATGTTGGCAAGCATATGCTATGTCACCATAGCATACTTTCCTAGCCGGGGGGGGGGGTAGCAAAACCTTCAGGGAAGGGAAAAAAGTCATTATTTTCCCCTCCCCATCTGACAAACTTGCCTCAGCTGACTTGCAAAGCGTGGGAGGGAGGTAACCTGATGACTGACCCGACCAAACTTTATTATTGGCTGCAGTTGTATTTGACAGGTTGCTCAATTCCCGTTAAATACAGCTACAGTCAATTGATTTTTTTCCATTTCTTACTTACATTATTGCTGGCTGTTGCATACCTGCATTGCACTGGACTGGGGCTATCCCAAATCCTAATCCTGATTACGGCTGGTACGTGTAAGCTCATTCGTGGTTGTCCTTTCATTTGAAATGCAAGATGTCTTGCTGTTTTATGGTGGTAATTTGTCTATTTGTGCACTCTGTAGAATAAGCCCATTCCTGTTTACCAAAATCCAGTTGGTGCTTTTCCTGCTGTTGCATGTGTTTTCATGTCATGTCGCCTGGTAACTGGACCTGGTCAGAAGAGCAATGGAATGGAGCATGGAGGGACAGTCACAGCGAGCCAAGACTGAGTGGAGTTTCTTTAGGAGGCGAGTGACAGGGACTAATTGGTGGGTTTGTGTTTCAGAGAGTTGGTAAGTATGTGCGTTTGTGTGTGTGTGTGACAGTAACTTTGAAAAAGAGAGAGACAGATAAAGTGAGACAGAGAGAGAGAGGGAGAGACAGAGAGAGGCAATCTCAGACCTCGCCTTGATAGGACTTCTGCATAACTGCAAGTCAAGCTCCACTCGAGCAACCCGCATGTGCGAGGCAATCTTGGACCCCGCCTTGATGCGACTACTGCATAACTGCAAGTCAATCTCTAGTTGAGTAACCTGTATGTGTGACCTCAACCTGGTCTGTGATATTAATAGGACTTGTTGGCGAGACAGATTTGTGTCCAGAGACTCCCTCATCTGTGGAACAGACTCCCTCTCCACGTCAAGCAGAGTACCTCATTATCCCTTTTTAAGCACAACATGGATAACTGGATGGGGAAGCAGAAAATACACCCCTGGGATTTCACCTGTGTCCCTTTTGGACAGGGGCTTTGGGTGCCGACTTGTCTAAAATGGGCTAAACTCTTGGCTATGCTTATATGGGCCTCAGGGCCAATAGCTTAGTAACCTCCCATGATCCTATGAATGGGCTAAAAAGTATGGACACATTTTGGGGTGTGTGTTTCTGCTTACCTCTCAATTGTCCAGATTTTCTCAGAATGTCCAGATTTTTGACTTATATTTTCAGTCTGTTCCCTCATAAAATTTGTGGTTTTCTGGATTTTTATGACAGATCAGTTAGGGCTGAATCTACTAAATAACGACAGGTATTTGAGTTCCAGACTTCATCTCCTTCAGAAAAAGCATGGTAACACAAGACATTTTATTTTAGGAACTTTAGAATTTTAAAAGAGCAATATTTAAATTTTGTCTCTATTTTGAGGGTTTTGCCCCACCCCCATTAGTTTTGGCTTTGATCAGATTTTTTGTGCAAAGAGGTTGCATCTATGATGCCCAGATTTTTGGTTCATACTCTTGGTCTGGTCCTCATAAGATCTGTGTTTTTCTGGCAAATCACTGGTATGATCTAAGGAGTGAAGTCAGATAATAATGACATATTTCAGTTTCAGACTTCAGATCCTTCAGAAAATGTATGGTAAAACAAAACTTGCTACTCTAGCAACTACATTTATAAGAGTAATCCTGTTACTCTAGTAATCAAGTTTAAAAGAGCAATATTTAATATATGTCCCTATTTTTGGGCCTTTGCACCCCCCCCCCCATTTTGGTGGGCTTTGTCCAGATTTCTTGCACTAAGAGGTTGAGAGGTATGGTGATGTCTTAAGGTTGGGTTATCTCATTATAGGAGTTAGATATTGAATTGTGAATCTAGATGTATGTATGCATGTGTGTATGTGTGATAGAGACAGCATGTGTGTGGGTAAATGGGTGAGTGTCCACATGTCCAAGTGACTGTTGGGAGGGGCTTGTTTGATGCTATTCTGATGTGTGTATGGGAGAATGAGATAATGCTCTAAAAAACAGGGACAGATTTTGTGGGGGGGTGTGTCTGCATGAGTGCATGTCTCAGGGGTAGTACATGTGTGGCAATGCATGTATGTGGAACTGTGTGTGTTTATGGTCCCTACCCAGTTCAGGTTTGTAAAAGGCAGATCATGTCTCCTAAACCAGATTGGCTTCTTTGAAGCAGTCACCAAAGCCATAGATGAGGGTAAGGTGGTTCACACAGCCTATCTAGATCTCACCAAGGCGTTTGACACCATCTCCCACTCTAGAATTATAGATAAACTCATTAAATTAGGTATAAACCCCTATGTCACAAGATGGATTTGCCAACTGTCTCACTGACAGAACCCACACTGTGAAAGTAGCAGACTCCAAATCCAACTTCAGACCAGTGACAAGTGGAGTACCACAGGGTTCAGTCCTGGGTCCTCTCCTGTTTGGTATATACTTCTCTGAAGTAAAGGCTAACACAGAAGGTCTTTGGCTAATGAAGTTCGCAGATGACTGCAAACTAGGAGCCATAATCAAAACTCCTAATGATGTGGACATCCTACAAAAGGGCCTCACTGAGACAAATGCCTGATGTCAAAGCCATGGCCTCAAGCGCAATGCCAAAAAGTGTATTGTCATCCCTTTTGGTAAAAACTCTGTACCCATGAACTACCACATAGTTGGTAGTCTACTTAACACTGAAAGTGTGATAAGAGACCTTGGGACAAAGGTTGACAGTAGTCTCTCCTTTGATAATCACATTGCCACAGTAGTCAGGAAATCCTTCTACGTGGCACACCTCATCATAAAAGGTTTCTCATCCAGGAAAAAAAAGAGGTCATTGTTCCCCTCTATTCGTCACTCATTAGACCCATTATAGAGTACCACGCCGCTTTTGGTATGTGCCTCACAAGACATCTGCAACAACTTGAAAGGCCACAGAAATACCTCACAAAGAGGATTACTGGCCTCAAACATATGCCCTACGCAGACCGTCTCAAACAACTCCAGCTTTACTCCATCGCATATAGCCTACTCAGAGGCGATCTCTGCATAACAAACAAAGCTATGTCAAACCCAGAGCTGTTGGACATGCTCCACTTAAAAAAATCCAAATCCCTCCGAGCTATACGCTCTAGGGACCTAAACCTTGTCACTACAATAAACAGAACATGCTGGAGGGATAGATTCCTGTTCCAGAGACTTCCCATACTCTGGAACAAACTACCTATCTATATCAAACAAAGCTCATTAGTTCTCTTCAAGAAAAATCTTGATGATTGGATGGGAGACAGGAAATATACCCCGGGCATCACTTCTGTGGCTCTGCTCGACAGAGGCACAGGAAAATAATTTTCTTGGGTGGCGAAAGCCAGGGTACCATTTGGCTATGCTTATATAAGTCCTACGGCTAATAGCCTAGTACCTACCTATGAATCTATATGTGCTATATGTGTGTGTGTTTATGTCTGTACGGGGAAGAATGAATCTGGTAATTGCGCGTGTGTGTGTGTATACGCGTGCCACTCAACTAAGGAGATTTCCGCAGAATGTCCAGATTTTTGCCTGTTGTTGCTGTATTGGATTGTATTATTCTGCTCATATATATTCTATTGCTATGCCATTTACATGTAATGTATTGTTACAGTATGTGTACATGTTACCATATTACTTTATAGCATATGTATATGTGTAATGTGTTGCCATATATTCTATTCATGTACTATGTATTACTTGTACTATGTCTGGAGCTTTTCTTCCTGGGCCTCTACTGAAAATGGGCTCATGTTGACCCAGTGGACTATCCCGGTAAACAAATGCAAATAAATATTTTTGTTCTGTTCTTTATAAAACATGTAGTTTTCTGGCTAATCATTGAGGGTTGTCACTAAAACGTTTCAGACTTAATATCCTTTAGAAAACGCATGCCAACACAAGTCCTGTTCCAGCAACTTTCAAAGTTTATAACAGCAACCTTTAAAATCTGTCCCAGTTTTTGGGCCTTTGCCCCCCCCCCCCCATTATTTTAGGCTTTGTCCAGATTTCTTGCACTAACAGGTTGAAAGGTATGGTAATGAGTGTCTCTGCCTGGGTAGTTGCACTAGGGGCAATTAGATAGGGAACTAGATGTGGGTGCATGTGTGTGTGCTTGCATGTGTGCACATGCGTGTGTGAGTGAGAGAGAGAGAGAGAGACAGCATATGTATGGGTAAATGGGTAAGTGAATTAACAAGTCCAAGTGACTGTTTTGGAGGGGGGGGCTCGCTTGATGTTATCTGGACTGGATTTTGAATGCCCCTCTTAAAGTACTGCTGTAATAAATAAAGGAGGAGCCAAGTTCAGCTGGGCCGTAACCACTGTTGGGGAACATTAAGTTGCATATGAAAAGGCCTCAAAATTAGGGAATACATGCGGCATGAAAAAGGCTGCACCTCAGAAAGTAGGAGGCTCTTATTTCCCCAAATACACTACTCCTGGGTCCAAATAGAGAGCAGTATATATAAACGTAGAAAAACAAGCAAAGTACTTGGATAAATCTGATGTAGAGCACAACAGTAATTGATAAATTCCAGAAATCACAGCAAAACACCAGAACACACAGCCACAGGCTAAAAATATTTAATTGGAAGTAGTAAAACAGTAGTAAGCACTCTCACAATAAAATTGCTTCATCAGACTACCATTAACAAAATACACCAAATAGATATAGTAATCGAGAGCAATACATATGATTCTGGGGCCACATCGAGAGCAGTACACATAATTCTGGGACCAAATCAACAGCAGTACATATAATTCTGGGACCAAATCGAGAAGAGGACATATAATTCTGAGACCAAATCGAGAGCAATACATACAATTCTGGGACCAAATCGAGAGCAGTAGATATAACTCTGGGACCAAATCGAGAGCAGTACATATAACTCTGGGACCAAATCGAGAGCAGTACATATAACTCTGGGACCAAATCGAGAGCAGTACATATAATTCTGGGACCAAATCGAGAGCAGTACATATAATTCTGGGACCAAATCGAGAGCAGTACATATAACTCTGGGACCAAATCGAGAGCAGTACATATAACTCTGGGACCAAATTGAGAGCAGTACATATACCTCTGGGACCAAATCAAGAGCAGTACATTTAACTCTGGAACTAAATCAAGAGCAGTACATATAATTCTGGGACAAAATCAAGAGCAGTACATATAATTCTGGGACCAAATAGAGAGAAGTATATACAATTCTGGGACCAAATCGAGAGCAGTACATACAATTCTGGGACCAAATCGAGAACAGTACATATAATTCTGGGACCAAATTGAGACCAGTACATATAACTCTGGGACCAAATTGAGAGCAGTACATATACCTCTGGGACCAAATCAAGAGCAGTACATTTAACTCTGGAACTAAATCAAGAGCAGTACATATAATTCTGGGACCAAATCGAGAGCAGTACATACAATTCTGGGACCAAATCGAGAGCAGTACATATAATTCTGGGACCAAATCGAGAGCAGTACATATAATTCTGGGACCAAATCGAGAGCAGTACATATAACTCTGGGACCAAATCGAGAGCAGTGCATACAATTCTGGGACCAACTTGAGAGCAGTACATATAATTCTGGGACCAAATCATAAGCAGTACATATAATTCTGGGACCAAATCGAGAGCAGTACATGTAACTCTGGGAAAAAATCAAGAGCAGTACATATAATTCTGGGATCAAATCGAGAGCAGTACATATAATTCTGGGACCAAATCAAGAGCAGTACATATAATTCTGGGACCAAACCAAGAGCAGTACATATAATTCTGGGACCAAATTGAGAGCAGTATATACAATTCTGGGACCAAATCGAGAGCAGTACATATAACTCTGGGACCAAATCGAGAGCAGTACATACAATTCTGGGACCAAATCGAGAGCAGTACATATAATTCTGGGACCAAATCGAGAGCAGTACATACAATTCTGGGACCAAATTGAGAGCAGTACATATAATTCTGGGACCAAATCGAGAGCAGTACATATAACTCTGGGACCAAATTGAGAGCAGTACATATACCTCTGGGACCAAATCAAGAGCAGTACATTTAACTCTGGAACTAAATCAAGAGCAGTACATATAATTCTGGGACCAAATCGAGAGCAGTACATACAATTCTGGGACCAAATCGAGAGCAGTACATATAATTCTGGGACCAAATCGAGAGCAGTACATATAACTCTGGGACCAAATCGAGAGCAGTGCATACAATTTTGGGACCAAGTCGAGAGCAGCACATATAATTCTGGGACCAAATCGAGAGCAGTACATATAATTCTGGGACCAAATCGAGAGCAGTACATATAACTCTGGGAAAAAATTAAGAGCAGTACATATAACTCTGGGACCAAATTGAGAGCAGTACATATAATTTTAGTAAACTGAGTCAGGGGCTAAAGCCTGATGAATGAGAGGAAGACTTGAAAGTGAGCTGGGAGTCAGCCTCTGCAAGACAAAAAGATGGTTCAAATTAAAGTCATTCAAAATACGCACATTTTTTTCATGAACCATATTAAGAGCAGTTTGGATTGTCTTTATGACTAACTGGAAACTTCCAGGCAGGTCTTTCTCTCTCTTGTATTTGTTGCTCTTTTGCCTTCCAAAATATCTGCTTCATTACTTCTACTACAATGAGTTGAGTAGTAAACGTGAGATGGAAAGTGACAGGACACTCAAGTTAATTAGTTCTGAAAGAGCAAAAAATCATCCCGATTCTTCCACAATGATGCAGATGTGCCCTCCAATCTTTCTCTCACATACACATACCCTGATAAAACATTAAACAGAGTTGATTATACTGAGGAAGAGAAAGGAGAATTTTTTATTTTTGTCTGATGAAAATGGAAGCGGCAAGTTTTTAAACAGTCAAAGGTACCTCAACAAACTCAAGAAATACAGAGAGTGACTGAGTGACTGTTATTATTTAATGCTCTGATACCAGCGTACATTCCAAGTACACAAATGCACCTACTCTGGTCCCTCCTTGCAAGTGCAAGAAAAAACATTACCTCAAACTGGAAAGTAAAACAATTATGCCATTTGTGGAATTTATATCACTGGCCGAAATTGTATGCAATAGAGAATTACTGACTATAACTTCAAGAACTTCAAGAATGACACAAAGAACTGACTTGGTTAAAACTTAAAAAAATAAAGATAAAATGTGAATGTATTATCAAAAGCATATCTGTTATGGACACTGTATACAGTTAGGTTTATTTTCATTGTTTAAAAGTATTGTTACACCTGTATTTATAAAAATCAATAAAAATTATGTGAAAAAAAAAGAAATACAGAGAGTGAAGATGGATGGTTCAGGAGATGTGTGAGCAACAATTTAAAAAGCAGGATTATAACTCTGTAATGTATTCTTACTGAGAAGACATTGGAGTAAATTGTTAATGAGGCAAATGAAGAACAGTGCATGCATTATATTATGCTGAGTTAAAACTGTAGCCTGTAAAAGATCCAGGGACCATCCCATATAAAACCGGAGTAGCTTAGAATTAATATCACTGCTATCTTATGTTTTACTTGATGCAGCTAACAGATTCCCATGTGCACAATGCAAGCAAATAAAAATCAGGTGACACGTCGTGGCTTTCTTTCTGTACAAGTTATTAATTTCATACAGAAATATAATACCTTAATCTACAGGTCTAGAAATGCAAGACTCTTCTCAGGATAAACTGAGAATAAATCATATGGTACTTTAAAAATCCCAAAGCTGCCAAATACACAAATACATGTACTGGTATAAAAAAGGAGACTGCTTAATAAATGTTCTCTTCAAAATCAAAAATGTTCTACATATGTAAATTAAGATCCAACATTATATGTACCATTTGCTCTACAAACATATTGTACTATTAGAACTACTTGACTTTTTAGATGGCTTTGTTTGTGTGCATGCTTGGTTCATAACCCGATGAAGCATTTTATACAAAAGCTTCTCTGTGAGCTTTAAGAACTGAAGTTAAGCACTTCAGTCAGTCTACCCTTCTGTATATGTTTTAATATCTAGACATTTAAAACTAGTAAAAGAACAGCACAGACAAAACTGAACCTAAAACTGTAAATATGCTAGAAGTGCCTCATTCTGAAATGATTACTTGCTCATTATTGCATTTTGTGAAATTTCAGGCTGGCATCCATCATTGATGCGTGACAAAAAAGTCCAATAGCCCATTATATCTTACTACTAGCATAATAGCTGCACTTCCAACCCTGTTAATATTCTTTCAGAAATCCTTTGTTTTGTATATGCCTTCTCTCCTGTTATGACCAAATATGGAGTTAGTTATTCACCCCCCTAAAACTGATGTTAAGTATTATTGGAAAATACTAGCTGGCAGCATAACAAATTCGTAGAACGTTTCCTGTCTCCTAAACCACTGACTCTACTATGAATTCCTGAAAGCATGTTCAGTAAATGGCTTCCTTTATTTATTTTTTTTTCTTTGGATAAATGAGATTTATGTTTAAGCACTGTTGTTCATTACCCCACATAACATCTGCACGTCTGGTTTCTATTTCAACAAAGGAGATTTTGCACACAGAACAGAAACTGCTCAGAGGCAAAAATGACTGAGGAGAAAAAAATGTTTATCAATAAAACCTACATGCAAATCTCAAGATGCATTTAACATTTTGGAGAGAGTATTATGCACAAATCATCAAGTCAGAACAACCAAACCAACCTGATGTTGAAACATTTTTCTGATCTCTACAGTGGATGCAACATTTGTAACATAAGAAAAGTTTACCATTTATAAAAATTAGATAGATAGCCACACAAAATTTAATTTAACAGATTGCTATGAATGAAACGGAGCACAATTTCATCTAGTCTGCCTAAATACCTCATACCTTCTCTGTTTTCAGAAAACTTAAATGGTCATTAACTTTTCTTCTAATTCTATTGACTGTCACCAAAAGTTTTGCAAACTTATACACATAATTTTCAGGCTTTATCGTGGCATGAGGACATACATGTAGTAAAATGTAATACATCTCTAATTCCTAGCCCTGTCACGAGCATCCACATATTAAATGTTTATGAAGCGTGATAAACTTAAAAGAAAACATGGGAAACCAAGACAGTGACAGAAAAAATGTTTTGTCAAAAATTGTGTTGAATATTAAAAACTAATGTGACTAGCCTAGCTTGGGGTCAGTTATCCCACACCCCTAAGCAGCAGCTTTACCCTCTGCTCCCAAAATTCTATACGGTCAGAACTAATAGTTGTTGCATCTCAAGGCAAGGGCAAACCCTGACCATACTAACCTGATTTAGAGAAATATGCTTCAATCAAGTGCATATATTCAAGCATGCTTGTCTTTATACTTCTGGCTAGATGCCAAAATACAGAATACAGTATAATAGCCTCCTTTGGAATGGAGTATACCTGCCTTTTAACTACAGGAAAGATATTTCACACATGCCTAATACCACTTATGATTATGTCCAGTCCAGCAAAAAATGGGCCCACCGTGAGCTTTGAGGCACAGAAGAACTGAGCCATGACTGCTGAAAAGCTGCACCTAAACTGAGGTGAAGGTGGCAAGTTCTCCAGGTGCAAAATGCTAGGGGATACAATTGGCACTGTAAAACAGGTGCTGCTTAGTCCCAGTAAGCAGTATTTGTAATCATTTAAAATGCCATTCCTTTTGTCTGTGGTGTAATTTGTGTCATATGGTCAGAGTGATGCTTTGTCCTTGCAACAGGAAGGCTGCATGCAGGCAATATCAATAATCATTTAAGCAGCAATGATTGAGAATGTGGCCGCATAAATGATTCCAAAGATTGCTTGCTGTGTGTGCCAACCAGCCTATAGAGCTTTTTTATTTCTTCTGTTTTCAGCTCTGGAGGATATTTTTTTCTTTTTCATCCTCGACTCCACAGAACCGTTTTCCTCCTTGGGTTGACGGGGGACCAACTGGGGCATTGCCAACAATACCAGCTGGCCTAGCTGTGACCTGCAGTGCCTCAGATCCAAGTCCAAAAAGTGGGGTCATAATTTTTTTTTCCGTCATATTCCATACTAGTTAGCTCATGTTACACTCAGTTTACATAATCCCTTATTACTGATTTAATTTATTTATTAACTTCCAAAGTTCACACAACTTTATCTGTATATTTACTTACTTCATGCCTAGTACCTTGGTTCGGCAATGTACTGACCTTAGTCTTACCGTATTTCTGCTTAGTTTCTTGCCATACTACGTGAAAACGTATTTATATGTATTGTATTGTATTTCTATCCATTCTATATATTCCTTTATTGCATGTTATGTAATTACTTCAGAAGTATGTATACTTAAAATGTGATCTGTGTTTATCTTTGTTCTTACTATTTGTTTACTTAAAACTTTTTTTTTGGGAGCTTTTCTCCTTGGGTCTCTGCTGAAAAAGGGCTTCTAAGAACCCAGACAGACTAACCCGGTTAATAAATGTGAAAATAAATAAATAAATATTGTAGGAAGAATGAAAAAAAAATTGCCAGAATCTCTGTATTCTGACGGTGCTTCTCAAACATTTTGGAAATATAGAGTATATTTTAGAGCATTTGTATAGCTATAATTGCATTAATATTGCTACAACTCAAGTGCTCTAGGTTGCACTGCATCTAAATTGTTTGTGCGTTTTAGCTGCTTTTCTGTATGTATATGTATATATATATATATATATATATATATATATATATATATATATATATATATATATATATATACTTCTCTGTATATGTAGACTAGTTACTTATTCTGCTGTATTACTGCCTCAAATAATTTTTCAGTTGTGCACTTGCCTTGCTTCATTTAAAAAGTTTTAAATTGCCAATTTTGTGGAGTTTTAATTCCATTTACTGTTTAGGACTACACCCTCAAGTGTGTTAGCCTTTTCTGTTTGTTTACTGTATTATTGCATTGTTTAGCCAACAAAAAAAAAATACTATCTTGCTTGCTCATTTGCCACCTTTCCTAGCCAGTCCATATCCCAGGCTTTGCTTGTCTCAGGACTTTATTTTCTGTGTTCAGAGCTATCCAGACCTTGCTGTGGTAGAGGGAAGTCCTACTGCCTACCAGTGGGACTGGTGAGTATTGTACTGCCTATCTAACACTTGAGGAGTGTTTTCCAGCTCTGAAATTGTAATTTTATTAGCCTTTTTGGGCTGATTTCTATCCTTTCAACTTTCTGGCTTAAAAACTTGTGTTTGCACATTTTTCGCATTGTGCAGCACTGCAAGGCTACAGTTAAATTATTCCATGTGCCAGAAGGTCTGCTCTTCAAATTTTCCCTTAGAACTAGCTGGTTTCTCAGTAGTAGCACTAAAATCTGAACCCCTGTGACTAGCACTTGCTCTAAAACACGCTGGAAAGCACTAGGAAACCTGAAATTATACTAGCACTCAACTCTCCTTGTCAATAAGGAGAAATTAATCATAGGCACTAAACAGCCTATAATTGCAAAGTACCTTGCAAAGGTAAGGGAAAACAGCTCTTATACTTTACAAAAAAAGCACCTAAACAGGCATGTCCAAGGGTCAGCTTCCGGTGATTTCTCCTGTCCACCTGGTGAATCTGGGCATACTGGGGCAATGCGGCAACTGCCTCATGTACACAGACAATCCTCTCCTCCTACCACCCAACACTACAACCTGCGAGAGATGCACTTACATAGCCAAACTGGAAGCAAAGCTCTCTCCGGCCAAGATTGTGCTAGACAGTCAAGAGGAGAAGGTTAACACCCACACTACATCTCAAGCAACTCATAGCACTTCAAAATCCACACCATCAACACCCACACATAACAACACTAAACCCACATATGCGGAGGCCCTTAACATTAACCTGCCCAAGCAACAAAGACCTCCGAAGCTGAAACGCAAACACCAGTCACAACCAAAGTGACACATAGCTCACAACACCAGTGTGCCACCCAACAACAGCCCCTAAGGTAAGACAATGTACCCAACACTTTAGTCATAGGTGACTCTATAGTCAGGCACACTGATGTCCCATTCACCAGACTGAACAAGGAGAAAATTACAGTCAGCTGCCTGTCGGGTGCCAGGATCCGCCACATAACGCATGCACTCAAGTCAATCCACAACAAGTACAAATACGACTCTGTCATTGTCCATGCTGGAGTGACTGACTTGAGACGTACCTCCCTGGACTACATGAAAAGAGACATGGAAGAGCTCTCGGATCATGTGGCCCAGGCAGGTATGACCCTAGCCCTGAGTAGCATCCTGCCTTCGCCCAGAATGATATCACAGTATAAGGACAAAATGAATGACTTCAACAATTGGCTAAGCTTCTGGTGTCATTCAGAGGGGATCCAGTATCTGTCTGCCTGGGAAGACATGATCGACAAACCACGATGCTTTGCCAGAAATGTTCTGCACCTGTCACCCCTGGGATTCAGGTTACTGGCTAAAGCTCTTGCCACCCCTATATTGCCTTTTTTTTTAGGCAAGGTTCAAAAGATAAAACCACCACTGTAACAGATACAAGCATGCAAAATCTGAAGGTAATGCTACTCAATGCTAGAAGTCTAAACCTCAAAATGCACTCTCTTGAGGCACTCCTAAAAATGGAGAACATCGATATCTGTGCAGTAACTGAGACCTGGTTCAAGGCTCCAGAGAGCACCCCTGCAATACCAGGCTACAACTCTTACCACACTTTTTGGCCAAAAAACCAAGACCAAAACACTAAAGGTGGAGGAGTGTCCATATTCACCAAGGATATTCACACCTCCAGGCTAGTTGCCCAACACAAAGCATCTGAAATTCTCCAGGTGCAATTAACACTAGGTAAGACTGTAATCCAAATTGTAGCTTGCTACAGATCTTCCACCAAGATTCTCACTACACCCTAATACTGGGTGATTTCAACTACCCTGCCATTAACTGGGAAAACTACTCGGGTACCAACTCCTTTTCCCAACGGTTCTTGGAATTCATAAATTCCAATGCCCTGGATCAACTAATCCATTGTCCCACCAGGGGCTCCAATATCCTAGACATGGTCATTACCAACATGGGAGATAGATGCCCCACACCAGTGGTTACCCCTCATTGGTGAGGTCTGACCATAAGCAAATCACCCTTGACATCCACATCCCACCACAACCCCCCAGTAAGGAAACCTGCTTAAAAAACTTCTCCAAAGCCAACGTCATGCTACTGAAGTCAGAAGTGACAAACTTCATGACACCATGCAGACGGGATCTGAAAGTTCGACTGCAGAATCCTACACTAAGGCACTGTATGAGCACATCCACTCGTGCATGAATCATGTCATCCCAAATAGAACCAAGATGCTCTTCTCCAAAAAAAAGGAAACCAATCTGGTGGTCCCCTGCTATAAACAAACTATACAACAGAAGGAAGAAACTGTTGCAGAAAAGAGGAAAATCCCAGGATGCAAAAAACTCCTTTATCTGCCTCAGTAAGAAGCTGAGATCCCTCATAAAATCCTCAAAAGCTAGTTACGAAAATAAAACTGCCAAAGATTCCAAACACAACCACAAGGAATTCTATAGTTATGTCAAGAATCTAAATGGCAATGCTCAGATCTGCTCTGAGCTACAAGAGAATGGAATTAAATATACTGATCCCAAGGATATTGCCAATATCCTGACAGATCGATTTAGTGCCAACTTCACCCTCCTCTCATCCCCTAAAGGGCCCATCTCAATACCAAAAGATTGCCAAATTCCGGTAATCACGGCCACACAGGTAGAAACTGCACTCGCCAAAGCTAAGAATACAGCATCCATGGGACCAGATGACATCCCAGGCTGTGTACTACATGAACTACAAAATGAACTGGCACCTCACCTAAGTGTCATGTTTAATCATAGCCTCACATCAGGCTTCATGCCCACTGAGTGGCGCATAGCTACAGTTATCCCACTCCACAAGGGGGATCCACCTTGGATCCCGGGAACTACCGTTCAATCAGTCTGACAAGCCTGATCTGCAAGGGCATGGAACGCATTATCATGGAACTTATAAACAAAGACATTGGCAACCTTCAAACACTGGACCCTACCCAGTTTGGGTTTGTGAAGGGCCAATCTTGTCTCCTGAATCTGACTGATTTCTTCTAATCCTTTAAACACTGGACCCCACCCAGTTTGGGTTTGTGAAGGGCCAATCTTGTCTCCTGAATCTGATTGACTTCTTCTAATCGAATCAGTCTCCAGAGCTGTGGACGAGGGTAAGGCAGGCCACACAGCCTATCTGGACCTCGCCAAGGCCTTCAACACCATCCCCCACTCTGGAATCATAGATAAACTAACTAATCTGGGCATAAATCCCTATGTCACTCAATGGGTTGCCAACTGGCTTACTGACAGAATCCAGACTGTAAAAGTAGCCGACTCCAAATCCAGCTCCAGACAAGTGACAAGTGGAGTACCTCAGGGTTCAGTCCTGGGACCACTCTTGTTTGGCATCTACTTCTTTGAAGTACAGGCCAACACTAAGGGACTCTGGCTAACAAAGTTTGCAGATGACTGCAAACTGGGAGCCATTATTGAATCCCCAAATGATGTGGATATTCTACTAAAGGACTTACAGAAACAGATGCCTGGTGCCAGAGCCATGGGCTCAAGCTTAATGCCAAGAAATGTATAGTTATCCCCTTTGGAAAAAAAACATGTACCTATGACTTACCACATAGGTGGCAGTACACTAAACATTGAAAGTGTCATGAGAGACTTAGGGACATAGGTGGACAGTGGTCTCACTTTCGATAACCACATCACCACAACAGTCAGGAAATCCTTCTATGTGGCACACCTCATCACTATGGGCTTTTCATCCATAAAAAAGTAGGTCATCGTCCCACTGTACTCATCCCTCATTAGACCCATTACAGAATACAACACCCCATTTGGTATGTACCTCTCAAGACATCTGCAACAGCTGGAAAGGCCACAGAAATACCTCACTAAACAAATCACAGGCCTAAAGCAGATGCCATATGCTGACCGTCTAAAAAAAACTACAGCTATACTCTGTGGCATATCGTCTACTCAGAGGCAATCTCTGCTTAACATACAAGGCCATGTCAAACCCTGAGCTGTTGGGCATGTTCCACAAAGAAATCCCAATCCCTGAGAGCCACATGCTCCAGAGATCTAAACCTTGTCATCACAATGAACAAAACATGCTGAAGGGATAGATTCCTGACCCAGAGACTCCCCATACTCTGGAATAGACTGCCCATGCATGTCAAGCAGAGTGCCTCCTTGGCCCTCTTCAAAAGGAACCTTGATGATTGGATGGGAGATAGAAAATTCACCCCGGGGATCATGTCAGTCGCCCTGCTAGACAGGGGTCCAGAGAAGTAAATATTGTGGGAAGAAATATCCAGGGAATTGTTATGGCTAAGCTTGTATAGGCCCTAGGTCCGATAGCCTAGTACCAACCTATGAACCTATGTAGGGGTCAAGAAGTGTGAGAAAAAGTACAGTTGTGAACACTTACCATAAATGTAGATGTTCAAGTGTATTCACTGTTGCAGTCATCACATTTGTGTCATCCCTGTAAGGGTAGCCCTCAGCCGGCCCGAATACCAGAGGCTTAGTATTTCTGCATCGGTTGCTGTCGCATCAGGACTGACATCAGGTCATCAGTAGTATAAAGTAAGGCAGCCGGTGCCATTACACCAGTTTTTCTTGCCCTAACCGGTCAGGGGCCCCCAAGTAGGAGCCAGGTTCTGGTGGAAGAACCCCACCAGTAGAAAGTAAATACCAATATGTCCCTTGCAAGGAAAGAGAAGAGAAAAGGGGGGTGAAGGGAGAGAATCCAGGACTGTAACAGTGAATACACTCAAACATCTATATTTATAGTAAGTGCACACAACTGTACTATGTTCTTTGTGTTTCACTGTTGCAGTCATCACATTTGGGTTGATTCCAGAAGCTGAGGAAATGGGTGGAGGCAGCCAAGGAAACTAGGGGCTGGCTAGGATGTCCTGCAAGACTGCAGAGGCAAACCCTGCCCTGGATTTGGAGAAGAGAGGCAGGTGGTAAGGTTTTGTAAAAGTGTGAACAGATGTCCAGGTGGCAGCCTCCAGGATGTCCCTGGTGGGGACTCCTCTGAGGAAAGCTGCAGATGTGGAGGCTGGCTCTGGTGGAGAGAGTCCTGACCCCCTTGGGGGGAAGCTTTCCATGTTGTTTGTAGCAGAAATGGATGCAGTGTGCTATCCAATTGGAAATGGTTTATTTGGAGATGGCTTTGCCTTCTGCCCCTGTAGCAAAGCTAACCAGCAATTGCTCAGACTTTCTGAAGGATTTAGTCCTGTCTAGATAGAATCTGAGCTGTCTGTGCACATCTAGAGAGAGTGCAGGATCCTTTCCCCCTTGTTCTGAGGATTAGGAAAAAAGGTGGGCAAATGAATGGATTGGATGTGAGCCACAATGGACACCTCCTTGGGCATGAAGGATGGATTAGTTCTGAGGGATACTCTATCAGCATGGAAGATGATGAAGGGTCCCACAGCCACAGTGCTTGTAGCTCAGAGACTCTTCTGACTGAAGTGATGGCCAGAAGGAAAGCGGTCTTCCAGTTGAGAAATTTTAGCTCTGCAGAAGAAGCTGGTTCGAAGGGGGCAGGGCGAGCTTTTCCAACAAAAAGTTAAGGTCTCAAGCTAGGGTTGGTGCTCTTCTGGGTGGCCTCAAGTTGCTAGCCCCTCTTAGGAACTGTTTGATCAAGGGGTGTGAGAAAAGGGGCTGCTCAGTGGGAAAATGAGCAGAGACAGCAGAGGCATGAATTGTAATAGAGGAGAGAGAGAGACCACTGTGTAGCAGGTCAGCTAAGTAATCCAGGATGAGAGGGAGGGAGGGCTGTGCTGTATTGTCTCCCTTAATTTGTCATCATAAGACTTTCTAGTGCTAGGGCTTCTGGCCTCATGTATAACATCTAGAACCGGTTTACTGAGGCTGGCAGATTGATTGGGGGATAGGGACTAAGCCAAGCTGCCAAATTGAGTGTCTGCAATTGAGAATGCATGAATTCCCCTTCCCTCTGGGTCAGTAAGTTTGTAATCTGAGGAAGATGCCATGGTGGCAGTGGGGACAGGCTGTGCAGCAATGGGTACCAGTGCTGACAAGGCCAGTCTGGAGCTATAAGAATTGTCCTTGGTTTTTTCTCTTTTATTTTGAGCACTACCATGGGGACGAGAGGTAATGGAGGAAAGGCATAGACTGACCCAGGGGAAGGACATGGCATCCACGTTCCAAGCCATGCAGTGATGCTCCTGGGTGCAGAAATTGCTGAGCTGATGGTTGGCTGGACAGCCATCATCTCTTTTTGGTTGATGTGCAGAATTGGCCCTGTATGCACCTACTGTCCAGGTGTACATCCCAGGCATAGTCTGATGTATCTGTGGTGGAAGGGTAGTCTCTTGCTGTGGGAGAATGCTGTTGCCCACCAAATAAAATCTTTTCTGAGGCAAGAAATTATAGGTTTGAGTTTCCAGGTCTTGAGAGTGTTGACACCAAAGGCTTTTTAGGCACCACTGAAGTTTCCTCATATGTAGTCTGGCATATGGAATGAGTAGTATGCAAGATGCCATGAACCCCAGAGCTTGAAGAATCTTCCTTGCAGATAGCTGGGGTTTGGTGGCTAGTTGAGAGAAGTAGGCTGTCAGGAAATTTTGCTTTTCTGGTGTAAGGAATGCCATCTGGGATGCTGTCTCCAGGCTTGCTCCCAGGAATATAATCCTTTGGGTGGGCACCTGTTTGGATTTCTTCATTGAATGTGTACCCTAGGGAGGTTAGTAGGGACTTTACAAAGGCCAGGTGCTTGAGCATCTTTTCCTGGCTGTCTGCCTGAATTAGGCAGTCATCTAAGTATGGGTAAATCTGGATATTCCTTTGCCTGCAAAAGGCAATGGCCGGAGTCAGACATTTTGTGAAAACTCCGGGAGCAGTAGATAAGCCAAAGGGAAGTGCAGAGAACTGAAAGTGCTGAGATCCTGCCCTGAAACTGAGATATTTCCATCTTTTTTTAAGACTTCTTCTGCCTTAGTGCCAAATAAGTTGTCTTTGTGCAAGGGGCCATCCAACAATTTAGATTTGATATGGTCTGGCAAGGGCTGTTCCTTAAGCCATGCATGCCTTCTAATGACAGATCTGGTGACTGCTGCCCTGCAAGAAGCTTCTAGGGCATCAAAACCACAGTGCAAGGTGTGTTTAGTTACTTGACTTGCAGAATACATTAACTCTTGCAACTCTTTAGAGTTTGCACAAGCAGGAAAGGAAGACATTTTTTGTTTGAGGAGTTCCAAAGTATGTTGCTGAAATTTTAGCATATGGAACTGATAATTTAGTGCCCTGATAACAAGAGTAGATGAGGTGCATACATTTTTACCCCATCTGTCTAGTGCTTGGGAATCCTTATCTGAGGGGGTGGGATTCTTAGCAGAGGTTGCTTTAATCCATTTAGGCCCTTGAGAAATTACCTGAGGGTCAGCAGTAGGATTTTTAAAAATAAATTTGTGCGAGTCAGGGACTCTATAGTACCTGTCTGGTTTTCTGGGTGCAGGAGGGAGGGTATCAGGAGTCGAGCTGAATTCCAGGAAAGCATCCTCCACATCATCCAGGACTGGGGGGATGGCCAGGGGTCTGTGCTGTGGAAGATCTAAGAATTCCCTGAGTCTCTTTTTAGACTGAGGGTAGTCCTGACTCTCCCATTGGAAATGGTCCTTTAAGGTATGAAGGGTTTCCCCAAAGGAAAAGTCCTCTAGGGGAGAGTCTGAAGGAATGGAATCCTCTGCATTAGAATCCTCATAAACAGAGAGGGGTTGCATGTCTTCATATTCACATGCATCAGAGTCATTGGACTCCTGTTCAGACAAAACTACAGGGGACGGATCTCTTTTCCTTTTGGAGGGGGTTGCTTGGCTTCCCCTGATCAGCATGAAAAGGTCTTCCACTATTTTAAGCATGTGAGACTGAGGAAAGGAAGCAGGTGCCTGAGATTGGATCATCAGTTTCTTGGGTGTGATTTGTACCCTGGGCCCAAGAAACTCTGTAGTTTTTGAAAGAACGGTAGTCACAAAAGAAGACCTCTATTTGTGTCGAAAATCGGTAGTGTGAAGGACTTCCTCAGAAGCCGGTGCCTGCTCAGTTGCTCTGGACTCATCCAAGGTAGAGACGACCACAGGATCTTTAGTCAAAAAAGTTTGCGGCATACCGGACTCCTAAAGGGTCTCTGTAATAGCCTGTGAATCTACAGAAGCAGGCATCAGGGGCCGGAGAACTGACGACTAGCTTAACGGAAGCATTGTCAGTAGCTTTGGACCTGTGCAGTCTGTCTCTGTCTTTATCTTTACATTTTTTTTGGATGATTTGCTGTCGGATGGCTTACTGAAGCCATATTGGAGTTCGAGGACTATAAGTGAAAATATCTAGCTACAATAAGGGCCTGACAATGGATAGTTCTGGCGTTGAACAAAGCATAGAAGTGAAAGCGGGGGACGTTGTCGTCTGGGCCTAAACAAGTGACGCAGTAAGAATGAAAGTCTCAGTGTGGTATTTGCTTTCCACAGGTGAGACAATTGTTAACTTTTTCTGACATCGGTTAGTGCAAGAAAAAAGGATCCCCAATGGGGTACTCAGGTAGCAGCCGACTGGCACTTGTGCGAACTGCTTCTGCTTCGGTCTCCATGGAAAGAAATATTGATGTAATGGCGTCGGCTGCCTTACTTTGTACGACTGATGACCTGACGTCAGTCTTGAAGCGACAACAACCAATGCAGAAACACTAAGCCTCTGGTATTCGGGCCAGCCGTGGGCTACCCTGGCAGGGATAACCCAAATGTGATGACTGCAACAGTGAAACACAAAGAACATCTAGGCTGATGGTTTCATAAACAACAAACATTCTCTATTAACCAAAACGCCTCTTAATCTGAAAGTTATATTAATGTAATGAAATCAGACCATCATGTAACAGGCAGTTTTTTTAATTTGTTCTTTTTTTTTTGCTCTCTGTTAAAATATGTCTTTCACAGTCCACGGTGTTCTCTGTTTGGAAGATGCTGACAGAACTCTAACTAAATGTTTGGTCTTTCAGGGTTTTTTGTGATTGTTTCTACTGGCACAGAGCCCTACTACTGTGAAGCTTGTATCCATGAAAGTGGCTATAACAATTATTGTAACGTGAGCAACACTATAACAAGTCTGGGTTTGAGTCATTTTGTGTGTGTAACAAGGGTACTCCACGTTTTATAAGGGTTGTTCTACTTCTGCTATAAAACTGCCAACAACTGTACTGCAAATCTGTGTTTGCCTTGTGCCAAAGTCCAAAAGGGTCAACAAAGCATCTGTCTACTTTATGGATCATACGAATGTAAAGGCAAATGAGTCCTGTACATTTATTCTATGCCAGTCCCCAACTTTAGGTCATGGACTCTTTGTCAAGGAGGGCCCAAGCCAGTACAGACCTGGGTGAATTTGTGGATGTCCATCCAATCATCCAGATCCCATTTGAAGGATGAAAGTGTATTGCACTGTTTAGTCTGTGGGGGCAGCCTATTCCAGATGTATGAGAGGCACTGTGTGATGAACCACTCTCCATCATGGTTCATCTGTCTGTTGGTTAAGATTTAGGCCCCTGCTTCTGATATTAATGGAACTATTTGACTTGTGGAGATGCAGGAGATTCAGGTCACTAGAAAGAAAGGCACAGGCCTATCCTCAGTAGTCTAATAAGATACTGAATAAATGGGCAGTCCTTCCATTTTCTCTTGGTAGCATTGGATTTTTAAGCTCACAACCTTCTTAGTTAGGAATCTCTGGTGTCTTAACTGTTTCACGTTTATTTATTTATTTATTTGATTGATTGATTGATTGACTGATTGCATTTGTTTACTGGGAAGTCCACTGGGCCTAGGTGAGCACACTTTCAGTGGAGGCCTGGAGAGATAAGCTTCACATAGATTAAGCAGCACATACATGAAGTAACAAATAGTACAGAGTATATACAACCACAATGCTTGGTATAGTAAGAGGATAAAAATGCAGAAATACAGAACATGTTTACACTGGGAGTAAATGACATACATTAAATAGTATACACATGAAAAAACACACAAGTACATAGCATATACAGTCATAATGCTTGGAATAGTGTGAGCACAAAAGTATGGGGTATTACATACACAGTACATATTAGCATTGCATAATTTCATTAATGCAGGTAATAAGATTATATGAATACAGTATCAGTTGAGTGATTAATAACGGACAGAGGTTCGTAGGCATGTCTACTGAGGTACATTGCAAAGAGGGCTTTGTTCTCAATAATTCTCCAAATCAATGCTGAATACAAGGAAACAGTGACATCTTCAGTTTCAGACAATATTCTTTTGGCAGTTAGCCAAACATGACATGATGATTGAAAAAGAGGGGAATTATCAACCCAGGTGACAAGGTCCCTAACAACATTCTCATTATGAAATGGACTATTGTCTATGCTAGGGAGGAGTTACCTACTATTCCACTTTTTTACATTTAGTTTAAGCTCATTTTTAATACTCTAGGAATTAGTGTGTATAAGTGCTTTCTGAAGAGTTTAGGGATCAGAGGGGCACGTGGCTATAACTACTTAGGCAAAGGTCTTAGTTCATTGTCTGGAGATGAGAAAAGTAAAAGTTGAAGAGGAGGGGTCTCAAAAGTGAGCCCCACTGAATACACTGGATACCTTCATGCTTTCTGATGAGGCACTCAACACCAGCACAGAGTGCATACACTCTTTATGCCAGTTTAATAGCCATCATATTTATGCTTAATGTTACTTTATTTTTTTTCTTAATCATCATAATCAATCAGTGGATCAATAAATGTGAATTATATTCACATGGATTCCTATGACTTGCTATGGAACACTTTTATTAAAAAAAAAAAATCAGTCTAAAAATCTGGCATAATTATGGATGTTGAGTGTAGATGCAATTTACAGTTATTTTTTTCTCAAATGACAGATTTTGTTGGTGGGAGTTGCTAAATGAGCATATCAGACTAAAGTTATGCCATGGACTTGTGTGTCCAGGACTCAGTACAGAACAGGTCTCCAAGAGACTTCATGGATTTTGAACTGTCTTATAAGTTCACACTTTCCGTTCCTGTTTTTGTCCTCATCTCCTAATGTATTTTCCAGCAATTTCCCTGGTATCCCACAGGGATCAGTCCTAGACCCTCTCCTGTTTAGCATCTACTTCTCTGAAGTTCAAGCCAACACAAAGGGACTCTGGCTGAACAAGTTTGCAGATGTTTGCATACTGGGGGCTATTATAGCAATAACCCACGCTTGGGTGTGGGTAATGCTGGATTTACCCACGGTTGGCGTGGTTTGGTCCCGAGGGCAAAGCCCGAGGACCAAACAAAGCCAACCATGGGTAAATACAGCATTACCCACACCCAGAAGTGGGTTATTGCTATTATACCATGACATTATTTAAGAAAAGAAACTATTACGTTTCTTAAATAATGGCATAGTATAATGCCTGTTTACTGCCCTTCCGCAGATGTCTGGCATCCGCGGCAGTTCTGATGTACTGCGCCTGCACAGTACATCAGGCTGTGGCAAAAGCGGAGAAAGCAAGATCACCGTTGCTTTTATTATACTGTTTACGCTATGTTAAATGGGTTTAACATAGCGAGACAGTTTTAAAATAAGCAACGAAGATGTCCGTTGCTTATTTTAAAACTGTCTCGCTATGTTAAACCCATTTAACATAGCAAATAAAAAGCAACGGAGATCTTGCTTTCTCCGTTGCTTTAAAACCTGTCTAAGCTATGTTAAATGGGTTTAGCATAGCGAGACAGCTAAAATAAGCAGCGGAGATCTCCATTGCTTATTTTAAAGCTGTCTCATATGTTAAACTCACTTAACATAGCGTGTCAGTGTTTTGAAAGTAGAGTTAGACTAATGGAAAAAGTCCGGCGACGGACCTTTTCCATTAGTATAACTCGATTTACAATGTGCACGCTGGCCAATCAGTGTGCACGTTTTGGGGGGGGGGTCATGGTATAATACTGATTCTCCAACTGATGTAGACATTCCACAAAAAGGCCTCACTGACACCAATGACTGGTGCCAGAGCCTTGGCCTTAAGCTCAATGCCAAAAAGTGCATTGTCATTCCCTTTGGGAAAAATTCGGTGCCCATGAACTACCACATAGGTGGTAGTCCACTAAACACTGAAGGTGTGATAAGAGACCTGGGGACGCAGGTTGACAGCGACCTCTCCTTTGACAACCACATTGCCACTGTAGTTAGAAAGTCCTTCTATGTGGCACATCTCATTACAAAAGGTTTCTCATCCAGGAAGAAAGAGGTCATAATCCCTCTCTACTCATCCCTCTTTAGACCTATTATAGAATGCAATGCCCCATTTGGTATGTACCTCACTAGACACCTACAGCTGGAAAGGCCACAACAATACCTCACTAAAAGGATCTTAGGTCTTAGACACATGCTCAATATGGACAGTCTCAAAAAACTCCAGCTATACTCTATCTCTTATCGCCTACTTAGAGGCAATCTCTGCTTGACCTACAAAGCCATGTCTGACCCAGAGCTGCTAGACATGCTACACCTAAAGAAATCCCAATCCCTCCATGCCACACGCTCCAGGGACCTTAACCTCATTACCACAATAAACAGAAAGTACAGTTGTGTACCTACCATAAATGTCGATGTTTGAGTGTATTCACTGTTGCAGTCATTACACTTGGGTTATCCTGCTGGCAGGCTACCCGCAGTCGGCCAGAATTCCAAAGTCTAGGTCTGGCATCGGTTGCTGTCGCCTCTTCCCTGACGTCAGTGCGCCAGGGGTATAAAAGATGCAGCCGAAGCCATTTTCTTCAGTTTTTCTTGCCCCAGATGACAGGTGCCCCCAAATAGGTAGGGTAAAAAATTATACCAAGAAGCATGCATGTACTAAAATAAACATTTCCTTCATCTACAAGCAAATACACCACATAGGTTGTATAGAATAGAGAAGTACAGAAAAGTCCCAGCAAGAAAAGGGGGATGGTGGGTGGGTAACCTGGACTGCAACAGTGAATACACTCGAACATCTACATTTATGGTAGGTACACAACTGTACTACGTTCATCGTGTTTCACTGTTGCAGTCATTACACTTGGGTTGAATCCCAAAGCTGAGGTTGGGTGGCTGGGCCTAAATAGGATTAGAAGAGGCTACAAGGCCCTGCAGAACTGCAGTGGCAAAGCCTGCTCTGGATTTAGAGTAGAGAGGTAAGTGGTAGTGCTTGGTGAAAGTGTGCACTGAACTCCAGGTTGCAGCCTCTAGAATGTCTTTGGTTGGTACTCCTCTGAGGAAGGCTGCTGAAGTGACTGCTGCTCTGGTTGAATGTGGCCTAATGCATGTTGTGAATAGCAGAAACGAATGCAGTGTCCTATCCATTTTGAAATAGTCTGCTTTGAGACAGGCTTTCCTTGTGATCCTGAAGCATAAGATACAAACAGTTGCTCAGTTTTTCTGAGAGCTTTTGTTTTGTCCAAATAGAAGCATAGCTGTCTGTGTATGTCCAAAGCGTGCATTAGTCTCTCCCCTTTATTCTGGGGATTTGGATAAAATGTTGGCAAATGAATGGTTTGGTTAAGAGCCACACTGGAAACCACCTTTGGCATAAATGTTGGGTTTGTCCTTAGAGAAACCCTGTCCTGATGAAAAATGATGAAAGGTTCCACTGCCATTAATGCCTGTAACTCTGAAACTCTTCTTGCTGAAGTTATTGCTAGGAGCAGAGCAGTTTTCCATGATAAGAATTTTATATCAGCTGTATTGGCTGGCTCAAAAGGAGGCAGTGTTAGCTTTTCTAAAACAAAATTGTGGTCCCATGTAGGTACTGGTGCTCTCCTTTGGGGTCTTATGTTTTTTGCCCCTCTGAGGAACTGTCTTAGTAGTGGATGAGAGAAAATAGGAGGTTCCGTATTGTAATGAGCAGAAATGGCAGAGGCATGGATCTTGACTGATGAGAAGGATAGGCCTTTGTCCAGCATCTCAGTAAGGTATTGCAAAATCTGAGGTATATTTGGAACAAGTGGTTCGAGTCCTTGTGCCTGGTTCCAAGCACAGAATCTCTTCCATTTTTCTACATAAGATTTCCTGGTGCTGGACCTCCTGGCTTCTAAAATGACATGCATAACAGCTTTAGAGAGAGGTGTGGTCTGAGTGGCTAAATTATATGCCATGCAGCCAGATTTAAAGTTCTGAGTTGACTGTGTAGAATCTGATTGTTTTGTTGAGTCAGAAGATGAGGAATTTGAGGTAAAGGCCAGGCTGGGCCTTGAGACAAGCTCTTTAGGATTGGTACCAGTGCTGGCGTGGCCAGTCTGGGGCAATCAGAATCATTTTTGGCTTCTCTTGTCTGACTTTTAGGAGCACCTTGGGAAGAAGAGGCAGTGGAAGAAAGGCATAAACTGTCAGGGTTTTCCAGCTGAAGGATACAGCCATCCACTTTCCATGTTTGTGAGTGATAAGCTCTTGTGCAGAATCTCTGTAGTTGGCAGTTGTGAGGGGAGGCAAAAAGATCTATGTCTGGGCGTCCCCATTTCCTTGTTATCATGCTGAAGACCTGTGGATTTAGTTTCCATTTGTGAGGATCCATGAGATTTCTGCTTAGTTCGTCTGCCAGAGTATTTTTCTTTCCAGGCAGGAATTGTGCCTGCAGATGTACTTGATAGGTCAGTGCTGTGTCCCACAAAGTCATGGCTTGCCTGCAGAGGGGTAGGAATGTGTGCCCCCTTGCTTGTTTATGTACCACATAACTGTGGTATTGTCTGTCTTTAGTAATAGTTGTCCTGGATGTAGTAGATCCTTGAAGGCTGTCAGGGCATGCTGTACGGCTAGCATCTCTTTTTGATTGATGTGAAGATGCATTTGTTCCTTGGGCCACGTGCCCTGAATACATTTTCCTGCCATGTGTGCCCCCCAGGCATAATCCGATGCATCTATTGTTATTGTCTGCCTGGCTGTGGGTAAGGTGAAAGGCTGTCCCTTGTTGTGGTGACAGGCCAGTGCCCACCACTGAAACTCCTGTTGTAGGCAGGCAATAAGAGTTATTATTGTTTCCAGGCTGTGGCAATGTTGAGTCCAAACACCATTGTAGTTTCCTCATATGCAGTCTTGCACATGGAATTAGTAGAATGCAGGATGCCATGAAGCCCAGAGCCTGCAGAATTTTTCTTGCAGGGAGCTGGGTCTTTGTTGCCATCATTTGAAAGTAATGAGTCAATTGCCTTTGCTTGTCTGGTGTGAGATAAGCTATCTGGGCAGTTGTATTTAAGCTTGCACCCAGGAATATTATCTCTTGAGAGGGCACTAGTTTT
This sequence comes from Protopterus annectens, assembly GCF_019279795.1. Classification (NCBI taxonomy): domain Eukaryota; kingdom Metazoa; phylum Chordata; order Ceratodontiformes; family Protopteridae; genus Protopterus; species Protopterus annectens. The sequence goes on along the minus strand of NC_056748.1, from coordinate 1,141,443,183 downwards.
GACTTCTTTTCATTTACTGTGTACCCTAGGCAAATTAGTAATCTTTTTACAAACGCCAGATGCTTTAGTAGAATGTCCTTGCTCTCTGCTTGAATAAGGCAGTCATCCAAGTAGGGATACATTTGAATTCTTGTCTGCATAATGCAATTACTGGTGCCAGGCACTTTGTGAAGACCCTGGGCACAGTAGATAAGCCAAAGGGCAGTGCAGAGAATTGGTAATGCATTGAGCCAGCTATGAATCTGAGGTATCTTCTGCAAGATTGTCTGATTGGGACATGCAGGTATGCCTCCTTGAGGTCCAAAGTAACTAACCAAGCCTTCTTGCCCAGCATGGGTAGAAGTTGCTGCAGTGTTAACATTTTGAATTTTGGAATATCCAGGAAAGTATTTAGGATTGACAGGTCCAGTACTGGTCTTCAGGCTTTGTCCTTTCTGGGTACCAGGAAAAGTCTGGAGTAAAATCCTTGTCCCTGTTCTTGCTGTGGTACTCTTTGAATAGCTCTCATGTCCATGAGAGCAGAAATTTGTTTTTGTGCCTCTGCCCATTGGTTTTGTGGCAGGTCTGACATATCTTTTGATTTTGGAAGGGTGTGAAAGTGGAACTCGTAACCCTGAGAAACAATATTCAGTACCCATTTGTCCTGGGTGATCCTGCGCCAATTTTGTGAGAAAAGTGCTAGCTTTCCCCCTAAGGGTGCTGCCAAAAGGTAAATGCTTGGCATTTGTAGAGGGAAGTCATTGGGACTGTCTCCTATAAGGTTGTGATTTGTCTTCTCCTCCTTTGGGGGCTGAAGCACCCCATTGTTTAGGTCTGTATGAACCTTGGGGCTGAGATTTGCCTCTTGGGTGTCTGTATCAGCCTCTTTGTGACCTGTCTGACACTGGAAAGGACCAATTTTTAGAAGGCAAGTTTCTGCTAAATTTAGGTGGCTGAACCTGTAAGAAATACTTTACTGTCTGCATTGACTTTGCTTTATCCTCCATTTTCTTTAACACCTCTTCTGCTTTAACACCAAGCAAAGTATCATGCTGTAGTGGAGCATCCAATAATTTTACTTTAACATGATCAGGTAAACTTTGTTGACAGAGCCTGTAACTGCAGCTCTGCAAGAAGCCTCTAATGAATCAAAACCACACTGCAGAGTATGCTTTCCCACTTGTTCAGCTGCATGCAATAAATCCTGCATTTCCTTATTGTCAGGACATTCTGAGTTTGTAAGCATTTTCTGTTTTAACAAAGACATGAGGTACTGTTGATATTTAAGCATGTGAAACTGGCAGTTTAAAGCCCTTACAGCTAAAGTAGCAGAAGTGTAGACTTTGTTCCCCCATCTATCAAGAGCTCTGGAATCCCTATCAGAGGGGACAGGGTTTTTTGCAGTGGAAGCCTTAACCCCTTTGGGACCCTGAAAAATTGTTTCTGGGTCATCAGCAGGGTTTCTATAAAGGAATTTATGAGAATCTGGAATCCTGTAGTACCTGTCTGGCTTGACTGGTGCAGGGGGTAAAGAATCAGGAGACAAACTGGATTCAGAGAAAACATCAACAATATCAAGCACAGGGGGGATAGCCAGGGGCCTGTGCTGAGGCAATAAAAGAAAGTCTCTAAGCCTTTTCTTGGATTCTGAATAATCCTGGCTCTCCCAGTGGAAATGCTCCCTCATGGTGTGCAAGGTTTCCCCAAAAGAGTAATCCTCAGGCGGAGAGGCTGACTGTATAGATTCTTCTGCATCAGAGTCCTCATAGGGAGGGAGAGAATATCCCTGATCTGAAGAGGAATCAGAGGAAATAGAAACCTGGTCAGAGGAGTCATACTCAGTGTCTTGCCTAGGCCTTTTGTCAGGAGGGGGATGGGAACCCCTGATTAAAGTAATTAAGTCTTCGGCCATTTTAAGCATCTGTTTCTTTGGCATGGATGACCGTCCAGGGGAATGCTGTACTTGTTTCCTTGTCTTTAATGGTGTTTTTGACTTTGCCTTGGCTGCTGTAGTGGACTTAATAGTAAGCTGTGAAGGTCTGAAAACACCCTCAGAAGCCGATGCCTGCTCAGCGGCTCCGGACCCATCTGAGGGAATAGTTTCCACAGGCCCAACACCTTGAGTTTCCAGAGGCCTAGGTGTCTCCACGTGGGAGTTGGATTCAGCCTGTGGCTCTGAGGTAGCGGGTGTCAGGGGCTGCAAAAGCGCCTCACTGAGAACCAGCGAACCAGCGACTGGCCTAGAAGAGGCTTTGTTGTCGGTTTTGGATCTTGAATGCCTGTCCTTTTCTTTGTCTTTGCGTTTTTTATGAATTCCGGTCGTAGGTTGTTCCGATGGCATTATGCAGTTAAATCTTCGCCAAAGTAATGTAAAGCAAAATCAAACCGATGCTTAATAGTGCGTTGGTTGAATCTAGCACAAAATCGACAACTAGCAATGTCGTGGTCAGGGCCTAGGCAAGGAATACAGTAAGAGTGAAAATCCTTATGAGGTATTTGCTTCCCACAATAAATACAATTGTTAACTTTTACTGACATTGGACTGGAGCAAGAAAACGTTTCCCCAACGGGGTACTTAGCTTTATTGAAGACTTTGGTTCTGAAATTCAATTTTTAAAATCTCAGGAGTTGGCCGACCGGCACTTATGAACTGCTTTTGCTTCTGGCACCACGCAGCAAGAAAGACTGAAGAAAATGGCGTCGGCTGCATCTTTTATACCCCTGGCGCACTGGCGTCAGGGAAGAGGTGACAGCAACTGACACCGGACCTAGACTTTGGCATTCTGGCCAACTGCGGGTAGCCTGCCAGCAGGATAACCCAAGTGTAATGAGAGCAACAGTGAAACATGATGAACAGCATGCTGGAGGGACAAGTTCCTAACTGAGAGACTTCCTATACTTTGGAACATACTTCCCATTCACATCAAGCAGAGCACTTAATTGGCCCTCTAACAAAGATCTTGATGAGTGAGTGGGCAATAGAAAGTTCACCCCAGGGATCACTTCAGTGGCTTTGCTTGACAGGGCACTGGGAACTAACTCTGGGCGGCATGATGCCAAGGAATCTTCTTGGGCTAGGCTTAGATAGGCTCCAGGGCCATTAGCCTAGTACATACCTATAAACCATGTATATGAACAAACAAATGCTAAAGTGGCCACTGCCTGTTTATCTCATCCTAAGAAAACCATGTGTTCTGACAACTAATTGTTGTTTATCTCATAAAATTCAGTAACAAAGGTGGAAATTTACATCTTTTGAAAGTTTTAAGAATCCTCTGCATGCTAAACCATTGTTACCTCCTAAATTACTATAAAAAATGAAAAACATGATACAAGTTTGCATTTGTTGCACCACAAAAAAAAGCAATCATATTATATATATAAATATAACTGTGGTGGTGGTGCTGTGGTAGCGCTGTCACCTGACAGTAAGACGTTGTCCCATTTGATTCCCAGCTAGAGCGTCTTCTGTCTGGAGACATGCATGAATGGGCGTACTTTCATTGAAGGTTGTGTGTCAGGGCTGGCAACTCGGCATGTAAAAATCTACTGCCAATCATTAGCGGACAGCAGTTCCGCTGTGGCGACCCCTAACTGGGAAAAGCTGAAAGACACAACAACAACAAACATATATATATGTATATATATATATATATATATATATATGTATATATATGGTTTTATTTGATGAAAATGTTGTTAGTCATATTGAGCCAAATTAAAGCATGTTCTGCTTTCATAATGCAATATGTTACCAAGGTCTTGCAAGAAGAGAGCCCAAAACTCCACAGCTGTTCACGCCTTCACTCAATAATGAGGAACTAAAGCCACAAGTATTCTGGGACAGTTTTTACATTGTCACTTACACTGATAGTGTGGTAGAATCTGTATAAAATGTATTTTTTGAAATAATAAAAAAATAAATATGCAGTCTGTCATTTAATAACTACAGCACTGTCTTTTTGTCAGAAAAATCACACATTTTCAACAACATCAACATTCTGAGGCAAAAATATGGCATATTATCTAAATAGGGCACTGAAGGCAGCGGAAAAATAATTTACCAGCCATGCAAATCAGCTAGATGCTGTTTGTTTTTATTAACAAAAAAAAAAAATAAAGAATTTCAAGCTGATTATCAGGCAGTAAAAATTTGGCACTGAAACCAGAAAGGAAATTCTAGTACAAGTTTCTGAACTTCTGCTCCTACACATTCAGTGTAATATTTTTTTTATTTTTAACATTTGTTGACCGGGAATGTCTGACTAGGTTCCACAGAGCCTGTTTTCAGCGGAGGCCCGGGGAGAAATGCTCCAGATGCATGTCTTTGGAATGTGGGAGGAAACCGGAGTACCCGGAGGAAACCCACGCGAACACAGGGAGAACATGCAAACTCCACACAGAAGGCACCCCAGCCGAGAATCGAACCGGAGAACCTCTTGCTGTGAGGCGACAACGTTAACCGCTGCACCACTGTGCCGCCAGTACAAGTTTCTGAACTTCTGCTCCTACACATTCAGTGTAATATCACTGCAACAATTTTACAAGTGGTGTGAGTGGAGGGTGGCCCAGTCAGGAAAACCTGTTAGTGTGTAGTGAAGCTTTTTGCAAAGTTAATGCCATCGGCCAATGGGGGAAGGGAGGGATGATGCAAAGGTCACCACCATAAATATGAGGCTAACAACCACATGTAAAACAGACACAACATACCAACACACCACTTGGAAAACAGACACAACATACCAACACACCACGTGGTAAACGGAAAGGACACAAAAACACACCACATGTAAAACAGACACAACATACCAACACACCACATGGTAAACGGAAAGGACACAAAAACACACCATATGTAAAACGGACAGAACACACCACGTGGAAAATGGAAAGGACACAAAAACACACCACATGTAAAACAGACACAACATACCAACACACCACGTGTAAAACGGAAAGGACACAAAAACACACTGCATGTAAAACAGACACAACATACCAACACACCACATGTAAAATGGAAAGGACACAAAAACACACTGCATGTAAAACGGACAGAACACACCATCACACTACCTGTAAAACACAAACACACCACGCAGGTGTAAAACAGACAACAAAGTGACACATCTCTAACACCTTACTTGTATCTGCACAAGAAACACACAGTATCGTGCAGCATTAACAAGGGATGCTCCTCCATCACAACAGAAGGAAAAATAATGGGGTACGGTGGGGTGGCAGGACCCTAAAGCAAACAGTCCATTAATGCCAACTAGATAAAGATAAAAGGGCACAAGTGTAGGGTACTTGCAACACAATGACACATTCCTGGCTGTAGTAGTATCATATAAATCTATACAACACATCCACAATTAGAAAACTAGTGTGTGTGTGTGTGTGTGTGTGTGTGTGTGTGTGTGTGTGTGTGTGTGTGTGTGTGAAGAAGACAGCTAGAGTGATCAGAGACACAAAGGACTAGTTTATGAAGGAAGGATGAGGAAACGGGGAAGTAATTCAGTAGGGGGCAGAAGGTATACATGACAACCTATCCTAAAAGGGGACCGTGAGGGGAAGTAACTCAAAAAAGGGCAAGAGTAGCAGAAAAGGTCACCAACTGCAACCAAAATGGACACATTTTTATACAGCAAGAAAATATTGCTTCATGCAGACAGTGGGGTTATATAGCATAGGTTACTAGAGAAAACAATAAGGAAGTAAAGAGAAGTGTAAGGGATTTCCTCAAAGGGGCGAAGAGAGAGAGAAGCATGAGAGTTGTAAGGTAACACAGCTGCAGACATCAGGCCTATTACAGAGACCTTTCTGCTGGTACATGTAACGTCACATTTTATATGTGCCAACATTGACTGGAAAAAATATAACTTTATTTTATTTTATTTATTTTACATTTGTTGACCGGGCTAGTCCAACTGGATATATGTCCTTTTTCAGTAGAGGCCCGGGGAGAAAAGCTCCACTAGTTATACAATTTACATAAAGGCATAAAAGGTTACAAACAATAATAACAAATAATCAATATAAAACGGATAAAAAAAATTAAATATAAAATTGTTAGTTAAAAATTTTTTTTTTTTTTTTTTTTTTTTTTTTTTGTAATGGTAGAGAATAGAGTTAGCATTAGTCTGGATTAGTGCAGGAGCAAAGCCAGTGTTTATTGAGATAAGCTTTAAGTTGGTGTTTGAAGAGTTGGAAAGAGGTTAAAGAAGTGATATCAGAGGGTAGTTTATTCCATGCTTTTCCAACATAGTTGGAAAATAAACTGTCACCTGCATTATTGTTAGGTTTGGTAGTATTAATCAGAAGTTTGTTAGAAGAACGAAGTTGTTTCAGGTTGTTATATGGAGAAATAAGGTTAGAAAGTATTGGTGTGTTGGTTGGCTGATATAGAATCTTATAGGCAATTAAGATCTGTTGCAGTATAATTTGGTTAGGAAGTTCTATCCAGCCTAGTTCTTTTAGGTTTAAGCAGTGATGAGTTCGAAAAGGAGATCCAGCAGCGAATCTAGCTATGTTATGATAGGATGTTTCTAGTTTCTTCATGTTATTTTTGGAAAGATTAGTGTAAATGGGGGAGGCATAGAGGAGAGTGGAGATTAGGTGAGATCTAGCAATGGTGGACCTTGCTGTGGGTATTAGGAAAGGTTTGATTCTATACAGGGATCCTATTTTTTTATTAACTAATTTTATGGTATTATTGATGTGGGAGTTGAAGTTGAGGTTATTATCGATAGTTATACCTAAAAGTTTTGTGGTCTGGTCAGGAGCGATGAGTGTTCCGTCTGCGGATGTAAGAGTAAAGTAAGGTGTAGTAGATTTCCGAGTAGGAGAAAAAAGTAGTAGTTTGGTTTTCTTAGGGTTAAGGAGTAAACAGCGGTAAGAGAACCATTGTTCTACAGTGTTAAAAGCTTTTTGAGTAAGTAAGTGGAGTTCTGTTTGAGAGTTCACGGTACAGATTATAGTTGAGTCGTCTGCGTATTGTATGCAGGTAGTATATGGGATTGCAGATTGAAGGTCATTAATAAAGACTGAAAATAGCAGATGGCCTAGGATAGAGCCTTGAGGTACGCCTAAGGAAATAGGTAGAAGATTAGAAAGTGAATTTTTCCACAGAACTGCCTGCTGACGATTTTCTAGGTAGGATGCAAACCAGGACAAGGCAAGATTATCAAGAGCCAGAGATTTTAGTATGTGTAGTAAAAGTTTATGGTTCACCATATCAAAAGCTTTGGATAGGTCGATGAAGACAGAAGATGATATATAGTTTTTGTTGCGGTTAGTGTTAATGGAGATTGTGAAGGAGAGTAAAGCAGTGGTGGTACTGTGTGAGGGTCTGAAGCCATGCTGACAGTTAGAAAGTAGGTTGTTGTTGAGAAGGTGATTTAGTATTTGTTTGTGAATACATTTTTCCATGATTTTTGTGATTGGTGAGAGGAGAGCTATTGGTCGAAAGTTGGAGAAATCATTAGAGTTCCCCCCTTTATGTAGTGGGATGATATGAGATATCTTCCAGATAGAGGGGAAGATTCCTTCTTTTATAGATCTATTGATCAGGATAGAAATAGGGTAGGCTAAGGCTTTGGCACCTATCTGCAGGAATTCTGCAGGCAATTTGTCTGCAGAGGGTGTGGTGGGTTTTAACTTTTGGAGCAGTGATGTGATAAAAGAGGTAGAGGCAGGTTGTAAGTGGAGGGTAGGAGGTGTATTAGATGTAGGTGGAAGTAGATTAAAGGTATCAGGAGATAGATGACTAGCAAGTGTTTGGATAGTATTTGTGAAGAATGAGTTGAAGTCATTTGCTGTTTGTTTAGGGTTCTCTGGGTTAGAGTCACAGGGATCAGGTGTGATGGAATGACCTGGAGATAGAAGATTGTTAATACTGGACCAGAATTTTTTAGGTTCCTTATTAGTGTTGTGCTGTAACTGAAGGTAATAGTTTTTTTTGTCTATCAGGATAGCTCTTTTGGTGCTGTTTCTAAGCTCTCTAAAGTTTTGGCGATCAGTTAGGTTTTTAGTGTTACGCCATTTAGACCAAGATTTGTTTCTAAGTTTGATTTTATGCCTAGTATCGTTAGTTAGCCAGGGGCTACTTTTGTTTTGGTTCTGATGGTACGGGTTGGGGCATGTTGGTCTAGAATTGATAAGAATGTAGAGTTAAAGTATTCTACTGCATCATTAAGAGGAAGATATTTTAGGGAGGACCAATTACAATGTTTTAGATCAGCTTGGAAATGTTCAGAGTTAAAATATTTTTTTGTTCGTAGTGTTCTAAGGGTGGCAGGTAAGGTTAGGTTGATTTTGTGTCTAATGACATAAGTTATACAGTGGTCGCTTAGATCATCTGGGAGGATACCAGATTGGTAGGTTTGTTGGGGGGTATTAATACAATAATTATGCACACATCAGTTGCAATGTAAGCTACACAATCATAAAAAGTGGCCATGCAAAATTTGACAAGCACAGCTTATAATTAACAAAAAACAGATTGTTGTGCCACAAAACACAGAACAGTGACAGATACTTATTACCAAGTTTTATCTCCCAGACATGTCACATGATCACTGCTCATGTGCAACACTAAATAACAGCATGGTACTTACCTTCACAAATTAATATTATATCACCACCATAGTGCATTAGTGTCATGCAGTCACATGCACTACAGAAGTCTACTGATCCTTTCCAATATGTTCATCTGTACTGCATTTCACATCTGTTATGCACATTGCAACTTGCTGATGTAAAACTGTATTTGTGGATATGGAGAACGTACAGTATGGAGTAATGTGGGGAACAGTCCTCAATGCTTGCAAGATGGAATAGGGGGAGGGACAGTACAAGGCATAGTCACTTCAGACTGGCCATATCAAATAAGCTCCAGCAATTGAGTGCATTGGGCCTATGTCATAAGATTTAAAGTTCAAAAGACTGAAAACTAAAATAACAGACTCAAAATATCTATCACATTTTTAATGCAGGGTCAAGCCCCCCTACATCTTCCATGTGGGGGGCTGTTATCTCCACACCACCTGCTAATTATTTATAACAACTCTGAGATCGCACAATGGTGGAGAAAGGGCAATTTCCCATTTTCGAAATGTTAAGTTTTAGATATTTTGGTTTTCAGTCTTTTGAACTTTAGATCTTATGATGTAGACCTGAGTGCAATACCTGAGTGCAATACTACCATACACAACAGTCTAATGATTTGCTGTCTTAAGCCACCCTAAGAGGGGTTGGACAGAAGAATGACTCCTACTGCATGCCAGATAGTGTGCAATTCAAGATCCACATCTCCTCACAGAAATATTGTGTGATGTGCAGCTGTAATGTCCAATCCCCAAGACACTTATGATTTTTACAAGATACCTCTGCTAGGGAGGATAACCCACCATGCTCCAGGACACTGTGTCGGTTTCAGAAAAGAGGAAAATCCGAGGATGCAAAAAACTCCCTTACCAGCCTCAGTAAAAAGCTGAGATCCCTCATAAAATCCTCCAAAGCTAGTTAAGAAAATAAAACTGCCAAAGATTCCAAAGACAAGCACAAGGCATTCTATAGTTATGTCAAGAATCTAAATGGCAATGCTCAGATCTGCTCTGAGCTACAACAGAATGACATTAAATATACTGATCCGAAGGATATTGCCAATATCCTGGCAGATCGATTCATTGTCAACTTTCACACCTCTCTCACCCCCAAAAGGGCCCATCTCAATACCGAAAGATCACCAAATTACAGTAATAACAGCGACACAGGTAAAAACCGCACTCTCCAAAGCTAAGAATACAGCATCCATGGGACCAGATGACATCCTGGGCTGTGTACTACATGAACTACAAAATGAACTGGCACCTCACCTAAGTGTCATGTTTAATCATAGCCTCACCTCAGGCTTCATGCCCACTGAGTGGCGCACAGCTACAGTTATCCCACTCCACAAGGGGGTTCCATCTTGGATCCTGGGAACTACCGCCCCATTAGTCTGATGAGCCTGATCTGCAAGGCCATGGAATGTATTATCATGGAACTTATAACCAAAGACATTGGCAACCTTCAAACACTGGACCCCACCCAGTTTGAGTTTGTGAAGTGCTGATCTTGTCTCCTGAACTTGACTGACTTCTTCAAATCAGTCTCCAGAGCTATGGACAAGGGTAAAGCAGTCCACACAGCTTATCTGGACCTCACCAAGACCTTCGACATCATCCCCCACTCTGGAATCATAGATAAACTTACTAAGCTGGGCATTAATCCCTATGTCACACGATGGGTTGTCAACTGGCTTACTGACAGAACCCACACTGTAAATGTAGCCAACCCCAAATCCATCTCCAGATAAGTGACAAGTGGAGTACCTCAAGTTCAGTCCTGGGACCGCTCTTGTTTGGCATCTACTTCTCTCAAGTACAGGCCAACACTAAGGGACTCTGGCTAACAAAATTTGCAGATAACTGGGAGCCATTATTGAATCCCCAAATGATGCAGATATTCTACAAAAGAGCCTTACAGAAAGAGATGCTTGGTGCCAGAACCATGGGCTCAAGTTCAATGCCAAGAAATGTATAGTAATCTCCTTTGGGAAAAAACATGTACCCTTGAATTACCACATAGGTGGCAGTACGCTAAACACCGAAAGTGTGATAAGAGACTTAGGGACACAGGTGGACAGTGGTCTCACCTTCGATAACCACATCGCCACAACAGTCAGGAAATCCTTCTATGTGGCACACCTCATCACTAAGGGCTTTTCATCCATAAAAAAGGAGGTCATTGTCCCTCTGCACTCATCCCTCATTAGACCCATTATAGAATACAACACCCCATTTGGTATGTACCTCTCAAGACATCTGCAACAACTTGAAAGGCTGCAGAAATACCTCACTAAAAGAATCACAGGCCTAAAGCAGATGCCCTATGCTGACCATCTAAAAAAACTCCAGCTATATTCTGTCACATATCGTCTACTCAGAGGCGATCTCTGCCTAACATACAAGACCACTTCAAACCCAGAGCTGTTGGACATGCTACACTTAAATAAATCCCAATACCTCAGAGCTGCACGCTCCAGGGATCTAAACCTTGTCATCACAATGAACAAAAAGTACAGTTGTGTACATTTACCATAAATGTAGATGTTCAAGTGTATTCACTGTTGCAGTCATTACATTTGGGTAATCCTGCTGGCAGGTTGCCCTCAGTCGGCCTGAATTCCAAAGTCTTGGGTCCTGCGTTGGTTGCTGTTGCCTCTTCCCTGACGTCAGGTCGTCAGGGGTATAAAAGATGCAGCCGACATCATTTTCTTCAGTTTTTCTTTCCCCAGATGTCAGGTGCCCCCTAAAGGGTAGCCAAAATTACATATATTTATATATAAAAAACACATGCACCAATATAAACTTTACCTTCATCTACAAGCAAATACACCACATAGGTTGTAGCAATCAGAGAAGGAAAGATAAGTTCCAGCAGAAATAAGGGGGATGGTGGGTGGGTAACCTGGACTGCAACAGTGAATACACTCGAACATCTACATTTATGGTAAGTGTACACAATTGTACTATGTTCTTCGTGTTTCACTATTGCAGTCATTACATTTGGGTAGAGTCCCAAAGCTATGGTTGGGAGGCTGGAGCTAAACAGCATTAGGAGTGGCTTTGAGACCCTGCAAAACTGCAGTGGCAAAGCCTGCCCTGGATTTAGAGAAGAGTGGCAGATGATGATTCTTTGTAAAAGTGTAAACTGAACTCCAAGTAGCAGCTTCTAAAATGTCTTTGGTTGGCACTCCCCTGAGAAAGGCTGCTGAAGTGGCTGCAGCTCTGGTTGAATGTGGCCTAAAGCCCTTAGGCACTGGCTTTCCATGCTGTAAGTAGCAGAAACAAATGCAGTGGCCTATCCACTTTGAGATAGTCTGCTTGGAGATGGCCTTTCCTTGTGATCCTGCAGCATATGCCACTAGTAATTGCTCTGTCCAAATAGAATCTGTCTGTGTACATCCAAAGAATGCAGAATTCTCTCCCCCTTGTTCTGTGAATTTGGATAAAATGTTAGCAAATTAATAGTTTGGTTAAGGGCCACACTGGACACCACTTTAGGCATAAATGTTGGGTTTGTCCTCAGAGAGACCCTGTCTGGATAAAAAAATGATAAAAGGTTCCACAGCCATGAGTGCCTGTAGCTCTGATACTCGTCTTGCAGAAGTTATTGCTAGGAGCAGAGCTGTTTTCCAAGATAAAAACTTTATATCAGTGGTAGCAGCTGGCTCAAAAGGAGGCAGGGTGAGTTTTTCCAAGACATAGTTGTGGTCCCATGCAAGTATTGGTGATCTCCTTGGAGGCCTTAAGTTTTTGGCTCCTCTGAGGTACTGCCTTAATAAAGGATGATAAAAAATTGGTGGTTTTGTATTGTAATGAGCCAAAATGGCAGAGGCATGAATTTTAATTGATGGAAAAGATAGGCCTTTGTCCAGCATCTCAGTTAAGTATTGCAAAATTTGAGGAATATTTGGTACAGCTGTATCAGTTCCTTGTGTCTGGTTCCAAGCACAAAATCTCTTCCGTTTTCCAGCATAAGATTTTCTAGTACTGGGCCTTCTGGCTTCCAAAATGACATCCATCACAGCTTTACTGAGAGGTGTGCTTTGTATGCCTACATTATCCACCATGCTGCCAGGTTTAGAGTCCTGAGTTGGCTGTGCAGGATCTGATTGTTTTGTTGAGACAGTAGGTAAGGTATTTGAAGTAAAGTCCAGGCTGGGCATTGAGACAAGCTCCTTAAGATCGGATACCAGTACTAGCGGGTCCAGCCTGGGGTAATCAGTATCATTTTTGTCTTTTCCTGTCTGACCTTTAGGAGTACCTTGGGGAGGAGAGGCAGTGGAGGGCGTCCACTTTCCATGCTTGTCTGTGATAAGTCCTTGTGCAGAATCTTTTTAGTTGGTAGTTGTGAGGGGAGGCAAAGAGATCTATGTCCGGGCATCCCCATTTCCTTGTTATCATGCTGAAGACTTGTGGATCCAGCTGCCACTCATGGGGATCCATGAGGTTTCTGCTTAGTTCATCTGCCAGAGTATTTTCCTTTCCTGGCAGGAATTGTGCCTGCAGATGAACTTGGTAAGTCAATGCTGTGTCCCACAAAGCCATGGCTAGTCTGCAAAGGGGGTAAGAATGTGTGCCCCCCTGCTTGTTTATATACCACATGACCATGGTGTTGTCTGTCTTTATCAGTAGTTGGGCCAGATGAAGTAGGTCCTTGAAGGCTATCAGGGCATTTTGAACAGCTAGCATCTCTTTTTGATTGATATGTAGATGCATTTGGTTTGCGGACCATGTGCCCTGAATGCATCTTCCTGCCATGTGGGCCCCCCCCCAGGCATAATCTGATGCATCCGTTGTTAGGTTTTGCCTGGCTGGGGGTAAAGTGAATGGCTGTCCCTTATTCTGGTGACAAACCTTCGCCCATCATCGAAACTCCTGTTGCAGGCAGGGAATGAGAGTAATCATTGTTTCCAGGCTGTGGCAATGTTGAGTCCAAACACTTTTTAGGTACCATTGAAGTTTCCTCGTATGCAGTCTTGCATATGGAATTAATAGGATGCAGGATGCCATGAAGCCCAAAACCTGCAGAATTTTACTTGCAGATAACTGGGCCTTTGTTGCCAATAATTTGAAATAGTTAGTCAGTTGCCTTTGTTTGTCTGGCGTGAGATAAGCCATCTGGGCAGTTGTATTTAAGCTTGCACCCAGGAATATTATCTCTTGAGAGGGTACTCGACTTTGATCTGCACTGCTAAAGATGTTTCCTCCCTCCAGTCTATCACCCAAATAACTTTCCAAAACATTGAAAAATGGTTTATGCAACACTGCCTCCTCCTTAACCCCAAAAAAACTAAGCTTCTTCTCTTTACTCCTACTAATAAATCTCCTATACCTTTCTTCACTATCTCCTCAAATAATGCTACAGCTATTAACCCTGATAAAACCACACAACTATTAGGTGTAACCATTGACAATCATCTCAACTTTGATGATCATATTAACACTATTATTAAAGCTGTTAATAAAAAAATTGAGACACTTTATAGAATTAAACCCTTCCTTACCCCAGCAGCCAGAAAAAACATTGCACAGACCCACCTGATTTCCACCCTTTTCTATGCCTCAGCTATATATACTTCCTTATCTAAAAATAACATTAGCAAACTCTCTACCTGTTATAATAGTATAGCCAGATTCATTACTGCTACTCCCCTCAGAACCCACCACTGTCACAACCTCAAACAACTAAACTGGCTAGAGCTTAACAACCACATACTCTACCAACAATTACTAGTCATTCATAAGACCCTTCACTTCCCAGATAATACTCCTAGCCTGGCTAGACTGATTTCTCCTTATAAAAATCTAGCCACACCTGCTAATAAACTCCTAGTATCCTCATCTAAATCTTACAATAAAGCTGGAGATGCATTAATTTCAAATTCCATAGGTAAACATTGGAATCAACTACCTCAAGATATGACTAATCTAGTCTCTACCTCACTCTTCAAAAACATATCAAGGAACATCTTAAAACGCTATGGCTATGTCCTTGTACTAATCTCGACTGAAAGTATGTCTCCCCATTAATTTTGCTACCTTCCCCCTTACTGAGCTCCAAACTTACACTTTCTATTGTTGAGAGTTACTTCTTAAAAGCTTGCCTATTTTTCTAATTGTTGAACTTATCTTATATGTTTTTAGATTTGACTTTGTAACTTCTCTTTTTTTTTAAACTTTTAAACATTTATATTGTTTTAAAATAACTTTTTATGATATACCAGTGATATTTTTAGCTTTTCTCCCCGGGCCTCTACTGTAAACGGATATATATCCAGTTGGACTAGCCCGGTCAACAAATGTAAAATAAAATGTAAAATAAAAATAAAAATAAATACTAGTTTTGATTTCTTTTCATTGACTGTGTAACCTAGGCATGTTAGATGTCTTTTCACAAATGCCAGATGCTGTACAAGAATGTCCTTGTTCTCTTGCTTGAATTAGGCAGTCGTCCAAGTAAGGGTATATTTGTATTCCTCTTTGTCTGCAGAATGCAATTACTGGTGCCAGATACTTTGTGAAGACCCTGGGCACAGTAGATAAGCCAAAGGGCAGTGTTGAATCTATGGTATCTTCTGCATGATTGCCTGATTGGGACATGCAGGTATGCCTCTTTTAGGTCTAAAGTCACAAGCAAAGCCTTCGTGCCCAGCATGGGCAGAAGCTGCTGCAAGGTCAACATTTTGAATTTTGGTATATCCAGGAATGTGTTTAGAGAATAGATAGGTCCAGTATTGGTCTCCAGGCTTTGTTCTTTCTGGGTACCAAGAACAGTCGAGTAAAATCCTTGTCCCTGCTCTTGCTTTGGTACTTGTTGAATGGCCCCCATGTCCATGAGGGATGAGACTTGTTTTTGTGCCTCTGCCTATTGATTTTTTAGCAGATCTGGCCAACCATTTCCTTTGGCAGGGTATGGAAGTGGAACTTGTAGCCTTGTGACACTATGTTTAAAACCCACTTGTTCTGGGTTATAATGTGCCAATTTTGAGGAAAAAAAGTGCTATTTTTTCCCCCTAAGAGTGCTGCCAGGAGATAAGTGCTTGGTGCAGGCAGGGGGAAGTCATTAGGACAGTTTCCTGTAAAGTTGTGATTTGTCTTCTCCACTTTTGGAGGTAGAAGTACCCCATTGCTTTGACCTGTATGAATCTTGTGCCTGGGATCTGCCTCTAGGGCATCTGGATCTGCCCCTTTGAGGTCTGACTGACATAGGAAAGGACCAATTCTTTGTAGGCCAGTGTCTACTAAACCTAGGTGGCTGTACTTGTAAAAAATCTTTGACAGTTTGCATAGATTTAGCTTTATCCTCCATTTTCTTTAAAACCTCTTCTGCCTTAACACCAAACAAAGTATCATGCTGTAAAGGTGCATCTAATAATTTAACTTTGACATGATCAGGCAGATTTTGTTCCTTTAACCAAGCATGCCTCATAATTACAAAACCCGTAACTGTGGCCCTGCAGGAGGCAGTACAGTTTTGTACCTACCATAAATGTAGATGTTCGAGTGTATACACTGCTGCAGTCATTACACCTGGGTTATTCTGCCGTCAGGCAGTTCCCCAGTTGGCCTGAGTTCCAAAGTCTTGGTCCGGTGTCAGTTGCTGTCTCCTCCTCCCTGATGTCAGTGTGACAGGGGTATACAAGATGCAGCCGACGCCATTTTCTTCAGTTTTTCTTGCCCCAGATGTCAGGTGCCTCTAATTAGGTAGGCAATTCCAATTGCTAATAAAACATACATAAGAAAAGCAAAAAACAACTTACAGCTACCAGCAAATACTCCCCATAGGTAGTAAGGGTAGAAGACATAGGTACGTACCAGCCAGTAAGAGGGGAGGGTAACCTGGACTGCAGCAGTGTATACACTCGAACATCTACATTTATGGTAGGTACAAAACTGTACTATGTTCATCGTGTTACACTGTTGAAGTCATTGCACTTGGGTAGAATCCCAAAGCTGAGGTAGGGTGGCTAGTTCTACAAGGCATTAGGGGTGGCTATAAGGCCCTGCAGCACTGCAGTGGCGAAGCCAGCTCTGGATTTAGAGTATAGAGGCAGATGGTAATGCTTGGTGAAGGTATGTACCGAACTCCAAGTTGCTGCTTCCAAAATATCCTTGGTAGGTACTCCCCTGAGGTAGGCAGTTGAAGTGGCTGTTGCCCTGGTGGAGTGAGATCTAATGCTGCTAGGTACAGGTTTTCCATGGTATGTGTAGCAGAAACGTATACAATGTCCTATCCATTTTGAGACAGTCTGTTTTGAAATGGCTTTTTCCTGTGCTCCTGCAGCATATGCTACCAATAATTGCTCATATTTTTTGAGAGCTTTGGTTTTGTCCAAGTAAAAGTGTAACTGCCTGTGAATGTCCAAAGAGTGCAGTAGTCTCTCCCCTTTATTCTGTGGTTTAGGATAAAAAGTTGGCAGATGAATAGTTTGGTTTAGAGCCACACTGGATACCACCTTTGGCAGAAACATAGGGTTAGTTCTTAAAGACACCCTGTCCTGGTGGAAAATGAGGAAAGGTTCCACTGCCATTAGTGCCTGTAATTCTGAGACTCTTCATGCTGATGTTACTGCCAGGAGCAGAGCAGTTTTCCAAGAGATATATTTTAATTCTGCTCTGTTAGCTGGCTCAAAAGGAGGTAAAGTTCATTTTTCCAAAACAAAGTTGAGGTCCCAAGTTGGAGTAGGTGCTCTACGGGGCAGTCTTATGTTTTTAGCCCCTCTGAGGTACTGTTTTAACAGAGGATTAGAGAAAATTGGTGGATCCGTGTTGTAATGAGCAGAGATGGCAGAGGCATGGATCTTGATGGATGAGAAGGAGAGGCCTTTGTCCAGCATCTCAGTTAAGTATTGTAGTATCTGAGGAATGTTTGGGACAAGAGGGTCAAGGCTGTGAGCTTGGTTCCAGGCACAGAATCTCTTCCATTTATCCGAATTGGCTTTCCTGGTACTAGGCCTTCTGGCCTCCAGAATGAAATCCATAACAGCCTTGGAGAGAGGCATTGCTTGCTTGACTAAGGAATCTTCCATGCAGCTAGGTTTAAGTTCCTTAGCTGGCTGTGTAGTATTTGATTGTTGTGCTGAGTCAGCAGATGTGGGATATGAGGCAAAATCCAGGGTGGTTATTGTGCTACGCTCCTTAAGATTGGGTACCAGTGCTGGCATGGCCAGTCTGGTGCAATCAGGATCATCTTTGGCTCTTCTTGCCTGGCTTTTATGAGTACCTTTGGCAGGAGAGGTAGTGGTGGGAAAGTGTATACTTGTAGGTTCTCCCAGCTGAATGAGAGGGCATCCACATTCCATGCTTGTGGATGGTAACTCCTTGTGCAGAATTTTTGTAGCTGGCAGTTTATTGGGGATGCAAACAGATCTATGTCCGGGCTCCACCATTTCTGTGTTATCATTCTGAATATTTGTGGATTCAATTCCCATTCGTGTGGATCCATGATGTTTCTGCTTAAGTCGTCTGCCAGTGTGTTTTTCTCTCCTGGCAGGAATTGTGCTTGCAGATGAACTTGAAGGTTTATAGCTGTGTTCCACAAGGTCATAGCTTGTCTGCATAGGGGGTAGGAGTGAGTGCCCCCTTGCTTATGTACCGCATAACTGTGGTGTTGTCTGTCTTTAACAGTAGTTGTCCTGGATGCAGCAGGTCCTTGAAAGCTATAAGGGCATTTTGTACAGCTAGCATCTCTTTTTGATTGATGTGAAGATGCCTTTGTTCTGTGGACCACGTACCCTGAATACATTTGCCTGCCATGTGTGCTCCCCAGGCGTAATCCGATGCATCTGTTGTCAGTGTTTGCCTGGCTGTGGGTTGTGTAAAAGGCTGTCCCTTGTTGAGGTGACAAGCTTGTGCCCACCACTGAAATTCCTGTTGAAGGCAAGGGATTAGTGGTATAACTGTTTCCAAACTTTGACAGTGTTGAGACCATACATTCTTTAGGTACCATTGTAGTTTCCTCATATGCAGTCTGGCATATGGAATTAGTAGAATGCAGGATGCCATGTAACCCAAGGCCTGCAGAATTTTTCTTGCAGGGAGTTGGGTCTTTATTGCCATCAATTGAAAGTATTGAGTCAGTTGTCCTTGCTTGCCTGGCGTGAGATAAGCCATCTGGGCCGTTGTGTTCAAGCTGGCACCCAGGAATATAATCTCTTGTGAGGGCGCTAGTTTACTGTGTACCCCAGGCAATTTAATAACTGTTTTACAAATGCCAGATGCTTTAGAAGAATGTCCTTGCTCTCTGCTTGAATCAGGCAGTGGTCCAGGTACGGATAAATTTGAATTCCTTTCTGTCTGCATAATGCAATTACTGGTGCTAGGCACTTTGTGAAGACCCTGGGCACAGTGGATAAGCCAAAGGGCAGTGCAGAGAATTGGTAGTGCATTGAACCAGCTATGAATCTGAGGTATACTCTGCAGTTTTGTCTGATAGGGACATGCAGGTATGCCTCCTTGAGGTCCAAAGTCATGAGCCAAGCTTTCTTGCCCAGCATGGGAAGAAGCTGCTGTAGTGTCAACATTTTGAATTTTGGAACATCCAGGTAAGTGTTTAGAGATGAAAGATCCAGAATGGGCCTCCAGGCTTTGTCCTTTCTGGGCACCAGAAAGAGTCTTGAGTAAAATCCTTGTCCTTGCTCCTGTGATGGTACCTGTTGAATAGCTCTCATATCCATGAGTGCTGTAATTTGTTTTTGAGCCTCTGCCCATTGATTTGGAGGCATATTTGGCATTCTCTTTAACCTTGGCAGAGTATGAAAGTGGAACCTGTAACCTTGAAATACAATGTTGAGAACCCATTTGTCTTTGGTGATCATTTGCCAGTTGTGGTAGAAGAGTGCCAGTTTTCCTCCCAAGGGGGCTGCCAAGAGGGATTTGTTTGGCAGCTGTAGTGGGAAGTCATTGGAGCTGCTTTTTATATGATTGGGGCTTGTCTTCCCCTTCTTTCTGGACTGATACAAGCCATTGCCAAGGTCTGTAAGGACCTTGTGTTTGACCTCTACCTCTTGGATGTCTGTATCTTCCCCTTTGAGGTCTGTCTGTAATTGGAAAGGACCAATTCTTAGTTGGCCAGTTTCTGCTAAATCTAGGAGGCTGAACCTGTAAGAAATCTTTCACCGTTTGCATAGATTTTGCCTTATCCTCCATTTTCTTTAATACCTCTTCTGTCTTAACTCCAAATAACACATCCTGCTGCAAAGGTGCATCCAATAATTTTGCTTTAACATGATCTGGTAACGTATGTTCTTTTAACCAAACATGTCTTCTAATGACAGAGCTTGTAATTGCTGCTCTGCAGGAGGCCTCTAGAGAATCAAAACCACATTGCAAAGTATGCTTTCCCACTTGTTCAGCTGCATGCAATAAATCCTGTATTTCTTTAAAATTAGAAGGATCTGAATCTGGAAGCATTTTTGTTTTAACTGAGACAGTAAAAATTGCTGATATTTTAGCATGTGAAACTGGCAATTTAAGGCTCTCATTGCTAAAGTTGCAGACGTATATACTTTCTTTCCCCATCTGTCTAATGCTCTGGAATCTCTGTCAGAGGGAACTGGATTCTTGGCTGATGAGGCCTTAACTCCTTTGGGTCCCTGAGAAATAATTTCAGGGTCAGCTACAGGGCTTTTATACAGAAATTTGTGTGAGTCAGGGACTCTGTAGTATCTGTCAGGTTTAACAGGGGCTGGAGGTAAGGAATCAGGATTTAAGCTGGATTCAGTATACACATCATCCACAATATCTAACACTGGCCGAATAGCAAGGGGTCTGTGTTGAGGTAATAAAAGGAAGTCTCTGAGCCTTTTCTTGGATTCTGATTAATCCTGGTCTTCCCAGTGGAAATGCTCCCTCATGGTATGTAGGGTTTCCCCAAAGGAGTAGTCCTCAGTTGGTGAGGCTGATGGAACTGATTCCTCAGCATCAGAATCCTCATAAAGGGGGTAAAGAGTATCCTAGGTCTGAGGATGAATCAGAAGAGATGGACACCTAGTCGGATGAGTCATAGTCTGCATCCTGTCTAGGCCTTTTATCAGGAGGGGGATGTGACCCCCTGATCAGAGTGATTAGGTCTTCGGCCATTTTGAGCATTTGTTTCTTAGGCATGGAGGCCTGCCCTGGAGAATGCTGTATTTGTTTCTTTGATTTTAAAGGAGGCTTAGACTTAGCTGAGGGTTTAATGCTTAACTGAGTGGGTCTAAGACACCCTCTGAAGCTATGGGTTGCTCAGATACTCCAGATCCCTCTGAAAGGTTAGTCTCGGTAGGCTGAATAACTTGTGTGTCCAAAGGCCCATCCATCTCCACGTGGGAGTCAGAGGTGGCCTGTGGTTATACAGAAGTGGTCGTCAGGGGCTGCAAAGGCACCTCGCTGAAAACCGGAGAACTGGCGACTGTTTTGGGCCTCGGATGCCTATCCTTGTCTTTGTGCTTTTTGTGTATTCCAGTCGTCGGAAGTTCCGACGGCATGGTATAATTGAATTTTCTACCAAAATAATGTCAGGCAAAATCAAACCAACGTTTAATAGTGCGCTTGTTAAACCTAGCACAAAACCGACAACCAGTGACGTTGTGGTCTGGGCCTAGGCATGGGATACAATAGGAATGGAAATCCTTATGAGGTATTTGCTTTCCACAAGAAATACACTTACTAACTTTTACTGACATCGGTCTGAGGCAAGAAAAGGTTTCCCCAATGGGGAAATGACGATAATGATGGGAATGAAAAGAAGACACTCAAGGACTTAATTTATGATTTTGGTAAAAAATTAAAAGTGTTTAAAAGTGTTCAGCTTGAAAATATGTACCTGAAAAAATGTTTGGACACTGCCATCGTCCCTATGGGACTAAGATTTTTTAAATGTCCGATGGGTGTAGATTTAGATGAAGGTAATATTGAAGAACATTCCAAAATGTTTGATAATTTTGGGTTTACCTTCATAAGGTTTATTGTAACGTGCAATGATAAGAAAATTTGTATTCTTACGAATGAATTAGAACGGCTAAATGACATCATTGTGAATGATCTATTATTTGAAGAATGTGCAATGTATTTGAATACTCAGTATACATGGGTAGAAAACCAAGTTATGAAACAATATGAAAGGAAATGTAAAAAGTTGAAAAGAGGTTTGGAACAATATGAAAAGGGGAATGTATATAGATGGGATTTAGGTAATAATAACACCAAAAGGACGTATCAGTCAAGTGAAATTGGTCCATCTCAGAAATTTAATATTAGGAACCATTACAAAGGAGATGGACAATGTAGAATGCCTCCCACTCCTGATTTTTTAGAGGAAGATATAAGATGGGAGAAAACATACAGCGAACAGTACCAAGGGAAGAGGAAGGCGAATACAAATTATGGCGGAAGACAAGGGGGGTACAGGAATCAAAATCAACAGAGAAGGAGTTAAGAATTGTTAAGGTGAACAATAGTATTAGTAGTTATGATGAATTTAATATTTATAACTACACTAATACTGAACTTACAGAAGACTAGTTTTTGTCACTTTCCAAAGGGATGAAATTTGTTCCTAATAATGATTTTAGTGTAGTCGACTACATTGTGGATTTTAAAAAGTACCTAAGAAAACTTAATTTATCTGTATTTTTTGATGGTAAAAAAGGAATACATAGGTCAGTGTTTAAAAAGAAAAGTGTATTCACACCCCCTTTGAACAATACTCTTGCTATTTTTGAGAAACTGGTAATAGATGAAATCTACGAATTTGGAAGGAATAGAAGAGTACGGCATCCTAATTTGAGTAGAAATTAATCAAATTTATTGAAAGAAATACAAAACAACAGAAACATAAGGATTATGAAACCCGATAAAGGGGGAGGGGCGGTGATTTATGGGACTGATGATTATGTCAATAAAATTAACAGTATTCTATTAAATTCTGGAAATTATGTTATATCTTCCCTTAATGAAGTGAACATTGGATATCATAAAATAGACTTGTTTTTGGAAGATTTATTGTTGGACGATATAAAAATTCATATAACTCCATATCTATTCTAAGTAGAATATCCTATTATTAGCACTATTGTGGGTATCCCCAAAGTGGATAAAAATTTGGAAGATCCGCCCTTTAGACCCATTATTTCTGGGAACAAATCTAAGACCTTCCCCTTCGGGAAAGGAATTGATGTTTGGCTAAAGCCTATTTACAGTAAAATTAAGCAGATTGTGATAGACTCATGGGACTTTTTGGGAAGATTGCAGCCAGATGTGGTCACAAATGAGATGTGGTTAGTCACAATAGATGTAGTTGATTTATTTTCAAGTATACCTCAAGAGGAAGGAATGACAAAGGTTTGGTAATAGTATTAGGAACTTTGGTGATTTGACTTGGGACAGAACATCCCTTATATTAGAACTTATGGATATAGTCTTAAAGTACAATTATATTATGTAGGAAGGTGAATACTATACACAAAGAAAAGGGGTAGCTATGGGGGCTGCTTGTGCCCCCATATTTGCCAACTTGTTTTTGTTAGACTGGGAGACTGAGTATATTCTTAATACGGACTGGTTTACCAACATAACATGTTGTCTTAGATTTTTGGATGATATTTTTTTAATATGGAAAGGTGACATAAATAAGTTAAACAAGTTCAAGGAATATTTAAATACTAGGACTGATTATTTAAAATTCACCTTTAATGTGGAGAAAAAATCTATACCCTACTTGGATACTCATATAACGGTGGATAAAGGGAAGTTTATACCCAACGTCTTTAGAAAAGACACCTTTAGTAATTCCTATTTACAATATACAAGCTGTCATCCTTACAGTCAAAAAAGGAGTATTATAAAAGGTCAGTGTATTAGGGCGGCGAGGATGACCTCTGAGTATTCTGATTTACTTATCGAATTAGAGGTGATTGGAGACTTTTTTAAATGTAGGGGATACCCCCTTGGGATGGTGACAGATATTATTGATTATGTGAAGAAAGAACGGGGGGAAAAGTATAAACCACTTATTGGTACTGGACCTGGTTATCAAGGGGGTTTGACTAGGGACAAGGACAATCATGTTTGTAATGAGTATAGAGAGGCATGTGTCCTGCAATTTGCTCCCCATTGTAGTGAGATTAAAAAATAATACAGAAGAATTGGAATATTTTAAGGACAGATAGTAATATATTGGAGATAGTGGGGGACAAGCCAAATTTTGTATCAAGGAATGGTAATAATATAAAATTTAAGCTGGAGAGGAAAAGAATAGGGAATAACACTGAGGGTGTACTGAGAGGCACCACTAGGTGTGGTACCTGTAACCAGTGCAATTTAATTATTAGTACCCCCACAATTACACTACAAAATACTGATCTAACAGTAGTTAAATTTCAAAAGGGCAATTGCAGGACTAGACACTTAGTATACTTGACTGCAAAATGTACAACATGTCCCTGTTTTTATGTAGGGAAAACGGACAGGTGTTTGAGAAATAGAATATATGACCACTGTTATAGTATGAAAAAGAAGGATGGTAATAATGCACTGTGGAGACACCTAGATGCAAACAAAAACTGTTCATCTTTTTTGTTTTGGCATCTTAGAAGTTATTAAAGATAACCCTAGGGGTGGTAACATAAAGAAAAAAATTAGGGGAGAGAGAGGCAAGATGGCAGATTAAATTGAATGCCTCAGTATACCCAGGTATTGACGACCATATATCTATTAAACCTATATTAGAGAATAGTGGTTAGGTTAAGAGATATTAATTAGGGTATGGTGGTTAATTTTACTTATTGATGAAGTTTTTACATTATTTATTTGTTATATTGTACACATATAAGGTATGGAAAAATATACATCTTTAAGGTACATCAGGTAGATAATGTTAAAAGTATGTACCTATAATGAAATATTTAATAATTGTTTTATAATTGATTATCCAATGTTATATATTTTATATGAATATGGTTTTATTACAATATGACTTGGAAATATAATTTTTAACAACGCAAGGGAATTATGCACTGTGCATTTTAAGGTTTTAATTGCAACTAATTTTGAAATGGAAATGAGTTGTTGGTGAATGTATTTAAGCTGAGCTTTTTGCAATAAGAGTGTTCTGAAGAAGTCTATATTAAATAGATGAAAGCACTTAACCTGTTACTATCGTGAACCTGTTACTATCTGTGGTCAATAAAGAGAGATTTTTATCTGACATTGTGCCGGTGCATTGTACATCCTTATACTTGGAACGGACTTAGTTTATTGTTGTTTAATAGTGCGCTTGTTAAACCTAGCACAAAACCGACAACCAGTGACGTTGTGGTCTGGGCCTAGGCATGGGATACAATAGGAATGGAAATCCTTATGAGGTATTTGCTTCCCACAAGAAATACACTTACTAACTTTTACTGACATCGGTCTGAGGCAAGAAAAAGTTTCCCCAATGGGGTACTTAGCTTTGTAGAAGACTTCGGTTCTGGATTCGGAATGAAAATCTCAGGAGACGGCTGACCAGCACTTGCAAACTGCTTTTGCTTCGGGCACCGCGCGGCAAGAAAGACTGGAGAAAATGGCGTCGGCTGCATCTTATATACCCCTGCCGCACTGATGTCAGGGAGGAGGCGACAGCAACTGACACTGGACCAAGACTTTGGAACTCAGGCCGACTGGGGAACCGCCTGACGGCAGGATAACCCAAGTGTAATGACTGCAGCAGTGTAACACAATGAACATCTCCAGAGAATTAAAAACACATTGCAAAGTATACTTTCCAACTTGTTCAGCTGCATGCAATAAATCCTGTATTTTCTTGTTTTCTGCACATTCAGAGTTTAACAACATTTTCTGTTTAAGCAATGCCATGACATGTTGCTGGTATTTGAGCATATGAAACTGACAGTTTAAGGCCCTTATAGCCAAGGTAGCAGATGTGTAAACCTTTTTCCCCCCATCTATCCAGCGCCCTAGAATCTCTGTCAGAGGGGGTAGAGTTTTTTGCAGCAGAAGCCTTAACCCCTTTGGGACCCTGTGAAATAGTTTCTGGGTGTGCAGCAGGGTTTTTGAAAAGGAATTTATGAGAGTCAAGAACCCTGTAATGTCTGTCAGGCTTAACAGGAGCTGGAGGTAAGGAGTCAGGGGTCAGACCAGACTCTGAAAACACATCATCTACAATGTCCAACACAGGTGGAATGGCTAGAGGCCTGTGTTGAGGTAGTAAAGGGAAGTCCCTGAGCCTCTTTTTAGATTCTGAGAAATATTGGCTCTCCCAGTGGAAGTGCTCCCTCATGGTATGTAAGGTTTCCCCAAAAGAATAGTCCTCAGGAGGAGAAGCTGAAGGAATAGATTCTTCAGCATCAGAATCCTCATAGGGGGAAGAGAATATTCCTGATCAGAAGAGGAATCAGAAGAGATAGAAACCTGATCTGAAGATTCATAGTCTGTCTCTTGCCTAGGCCTCTTATCAGGAGGGGGATGGGAACCCCTGATCAAGGTAATCAAGTCTTCGGCCATTTTGAGCATCTGTTTTTTGGGCATGGAGGCCTGTCCACGTGGCTCTCGAGTTTGTTTCTTTGTCTTTGAAGGTGCTTTAGTCTTTGCCTTTGAAGCTGAAGTCGGTTTAATGAATAGATGTTTAGGTCTGAATATACCCTAAGAAGCCGGTGCCTGCTCAGCGGCTCTGGACCCATCTGAAGGAATAGTGTCCGAGGCTCCAATACCTTGAGTTTCCAGCAGCATAGCTGACTCCTCATGGGAGTCGGTAGCGGCCTGTGACTCTAAAGTAGCGGGCATCAGGGGCTGAGAAAGCACCTCACTGAGAACCGGTGACTGGCTTAGGAGAAGCTTCGTTGTAGGTTTTGGACCTCGGTTGTCTATCTTTTTCTTTTTCTTTGCGTTTTTTGTGAACTCCGGTAGTCAGATGGCTATCTGATGACATTTCTGTATAATTAAACCTGCGTCCAAAATAGTTTAATGCAAAATCATACCGACGCTTAATAGTACGTTGGTTAAATCTAGCACAAAACCGACAACCTGAAATGTTATGGTTAGGTCCTAGGCAAGGAATACAGTAAGAATGAAAGTCCTTATGAGGTATTTGCTTTCCACAAGAAATATAATTATTAACTTTTTCGGACATTGGTCTGGAGCAAGAAAAAAGTTTCCCCAATGGGGTACTTAGCTTTAATGAAGACTTCGGATCTGAAATTAGAACACGAAAATCTCAGGAGTCGGCCGACCGGCACTTGCAAACTGCTTCTGCTTTGGGCACCACTCAGCAAGAAAGACTGAAGAAAATGGCATCGGCTGCATCTTTCATACCCCTGATGACCTGACGTCAGGGAAGGGGTGGACAGGAACCGACGCAGGACCCAAGACGTTGGAATTCAGGCCGACTGAGGGCAACCTGCCAGCAGGATTACCCAAATGTAATGACTGCAACAGTGAAACATGAATAACATCATGCTGGAGGGATAGGTTCCTGACCCAGATACTCCCCAGACTCTGGAATAAACTGCCCGTACATGTCAAGCAGAGTGCCTGTTTGGCCCTCTTCAAAAGGAACCTTGACGATTGGATGGGAGACTGGAAATTCACCCTGGGGATCATGTCAGTTGCCCTGCTAGACAGGGGTCCAGGGAAGTAAATATTGTCGGAAGAAATAGCCAGGGAATTGTTATGGCTAGGCTTGTATAGGCCCTAGGGCCGATAGCCTAGTACCAACCTATGAACCCAGGCCACTATGATTTGTATTTGTGTTTTGCACCTAAACACATGTGGATCACTTCAGCCAGGAGAGCTATTTCAATATTTTGTTTTACAGAATTTTTTTACAGATGCAATGATGATGGAAGGAAGATTCTTTAAAGATCAATAAGTAGCTGTCACATATCTAGCACTACTATTATGCTGCATTCTGTTGCACAAAGGCAGACTTTTCTGGAACTGTCTGACACCACTGGATGTTATAATGCTTACCTACATACCATTGAGACAATGGTGGCTGACCTCTGCAGTACAGCACACAGGCATGTTTTTAACTGTGTGGACTTTCTCACAATCAGCTTACTGGAAATAGGTCATTTCTCACAATCAACTTACTGGAAATAGGTCATTTCTGAATCAAAACGTGTTGGTGTTTGTTTATGCTTCTGCAAACTAGTTTAGTTTTAGTGAAATGATAAAGTCTTCCCACCAGTGCCAAAAGCTAACAAAACTTAGCTGCAAACAAGGTCTTTGAATGAGGAATGCTTAAAATTCAAAATATCACAGCAGTGGATAAAATAAAGGTCAATGTATACATGTATGTGTGTGTGGGGAGACCTTCTTGTAATCCTAGCAAGGTCAGCCTGGACTGGGAACCAAAGTATGAAAGTGAGGAAGTCGAAAAGGAAAATGTAAATAAGCAATGTTCAGAGTTTAAATGTCGCGAAGCACTGAAATCAGCAACAGCGAGGCCAGACAAAGTAAGTGTTGAGGCAAAACAGTTGGCCATAAATGTGGTACTGGGAGGAGTATCAGAGTCAAAGGTTGGACTACAGGACGGGCACTGGGCAGGCAGGGATGGAGGCTGTAACGCAAGATGGGTTGACATAGCTAAACCGTGATCATGAATGCCAATTGACGCACATTAGACAAGCAGAATGCTACGGATAATGAAGGTAATGGAGAAGAAACGAGTGCGTACAATGTACAGAGCTGAGAGAAGCCGATAATCTGAGACGTTAGCAAAGCTATCCTTTCAAAGAAAAACAAAGATCATGCAGGGAATAACTATGACAAACAGAAGCATACGTATCAGTATAGAGTTATGTAAGATGAATGAATGCTATATACAACCTGTGATGTTCATGTAAGAGGAGCCACCTTGAAACACAGAATTACATACCTTGAACAGATGTGTAAAACATATGGACACACAACTGCACATTATGGTAGCTCAGAAGTATACAGTGCAGTTTACAGCATGTATAAGTGTGGAAAGTTAGAAAGGAACAGTACACTTACTGGTTATTGTTAAAAAAAAGTTTTTGCAAGTCATAATAATGCAAGGGCATGGTGGGGCACCTCATAATTGCAGGGAGAGTGGGCAGTGTAACAGTGCATTTGAAAATGTAGTTTCTGAAAATGCATAGCACGACAGTGACAGTGTCACGTATAATGTAGTATTTATAAAGATGACCTAACAAAGGACGCACCTTTTGTTAATCCCTACTGTACTGCAAACTCAGAGATGCATCTTGCAGCTAGCTGTTATGCAAACTAATTATTCAAAACACCAAAATCAGCTTCTCCTCATGTTCCAGCGTTTATTTTATTTGCCTTTATTAAGGTACATGTGCATGCAGATGAGGACATCTGCCAGATTATGGCCTCATCCTGATGTCACCATCATCCTGCAGATCTTTATTTACTTGTATGTTTTTAGAAACCAGACATGTTTACTGAAAAACGCAACCATTCTGAGGTGTGCTATAACCTAATTACTCAGCAAGTGGAAGGTTTGCTACAGAAAGGTGTCATTGGATTCAGTCTGAGAAATGCAACAAACAAATTTATGACTTCTCATGAAAGAAGTACATCATCGCTACTGAGCGGTGAAGAACGGTACAGGGGTATGTGGCATAAAGTATACCATGAAGATTAAGCATTTCTGCAAAAAGACAACCACAATGAAAGTACTTTGTGAAACTTATTAGAGACTCATGAGGCTATGCTATGAAAATATGCTGCCAGGATGCCTGTAACATCATGCCTTGAAATATCTACCACCATGTTCTGACTGACTAAATGCATGGCAAAGTATACGCGATATAAAAATATTTATACATTGCTGAACAACATTATGATAGAACAGTACTGTATAATTAGTAATACAAAGGAAATCATATTGTCAACATGTGCTTAAGAATTAATGCCAGTCTACTTTTTCTGTTACATTCTAATCATAAACGTAGTCACTCTTATGATTAACAATTCTTTACTGTGTACAGACAAGTGGCTGAATGTTTAACAAAGTTATTTTTATTATTAATGCAGGCAGTCTAAAACATCTATTACCACAGATTTTGTACGTCTAAACAGTTAATGAGAAATAAAAAACTTAATAGGATAGAGACTGGACAGACATTGCAAAAATGCATGGTAAAACAAGTTTCTTGCATGATTTATGAGTACTTAACAGTATCATTGTTCTCTGCTACACATTTCCACTGTAAAATAATCACGGCCGTGCCAGAGCAGTGCAAAATCAGATCATTAGATCCTCGAAAATTCAGTTCAGCGAACAGCATTTTTGGTGCACTTACTTCATACTGAGATCATGGTGCAGTGAAAATCAGAAAATTTGCCCTTACCTCACTGTAGTGCAATCTCGGAGATGTTATATATAATTAGCGGGGTGTGTGGGGAGCACAGCCCCCCACAAGAGAGGAATTCAATAAACAGCATTTCCAATAAAATGTTGTTCATCAAACTGGGTTTTTTGCTGATTTAATATAGACCCAAATCAGAAGAAAGGGTTGAAATGGCAAGAATATGTGACCACCTTTTCATCCCCTCTCCCTTTCATTTCTGCCTTCGCTGGTTCACCTAATTCTCTATACACCTTCTACCCTACCTCTGCCTATCTCTTTCAGTTTTCTCAGCACATTTAAAACTACTCTCTTGCCTTATCCTTTCCATGACTAATTCCTTCTACCTTTCTGATCAGTCTCATAACTTTATTCTCTTTTCCGTTTACTTGCTTCACTCCATAGCATGCAGAATGCATCTTTCTTTTGTGTGTGTGTGTGTGTGTGTGTGTGTGTGTGTTTGTATAAACACACACACACACACACACATATATATATATATATATATAGATATATATAGATAGATAGATATATAGAAGTCATTATGTTATTCCCGGTTAAAATTCATAGCCATTTATTGTGCTTTCTGCATTGTATTTCTTTACCACTTTTTGTATACCCTTGCATTATCTCATCTTGTTTGTACAGCCCTGCTTTATCACTGTTTGATGCGCAGTGCTATTCATAGTTTCATAGTATAGTACAAGGCTATCTGCCCTAGGGCATTTATAAGCCTAGCCAAAGTGTATGTGGCTTTTGCCACCCCATGTAATGATACAAAAGTGTACAATTTAAATTAAATTTAGTTTACTGTGCCTCTATCTAGCAATGATGCAGAGATTACCCCCGGGGTAAACCTACGATCACCCATCCATTCGTCCAGATTTCTCTTGAAGAGAGTCAGTGAGGGGCTCTGCCTAACATTGGCAGGTATCCTGTTCCAGAGTGCGGTAAGCCTCTGGGTTAAAATCTGTCCCTCCAGCATGTCCTATTCATATTTGTGCTGAGGTTTAGATCTTTATCTCTCGTGGCTCTGATGGATTTGGATTTTTTAAGGTGGAGCATGTCCATTAATTCTGAATTGGACATGGCCTTGTACGTAAGGCACAGATCCTCTGAGCAGGCAGTATGCTACTGAATAGAGCTGGAGCTTTTTCAGTCTGGCAGCATATGACATATGCTGGAGACCCTTGATCCTCTTGGTAAGGTACTTTTGGGGTCTCTCCAGCTGCTGCAGGTGCCAGGTGAGGTACATACCAAATGGGGCATTGTACTCAATCATAGGACTGATAAGGGAGGAATATAAGGGTACAATGACATCCTTTGATCTGGATGTGAATCCCTTCATGATAAGGTGGGCAAGGTAGAAGGTCTTTCTAACCACTTTGGCGACATGGGTGTCAAATGAGAGGTCACTGTCAACTTGGGTCCCTAGGTCTCTGATTACTTTTTCCGTACTTAATGGATTACCACCTATGTAGTAATTTGTGGGTACTTTGTTTTTTCCAAAGGGGATGACTATACATTTTTTTGGCATTTAGTTTAAGGCCATGACTCTGGCACCAGTCGTCTGTTTCTGTGAGGCCCTTCTGGAGGATGCTTGTGTCAGCTGGTGTGTCGACTATGGTGCCTAGTTTGCAGTCGCTCAGAACTTTGTCAGCCACAACCCCTATGTTTGCCTGCACATCTGAGAAATAAATGCCGAACAAGAGGGGTCCCAAGACAGAGCCCTGTGGGACTCCACTTGTGACTGGCTTAGAGTCTGACATAGCTCCAGCTATTCTGACTTTGTGGGTTCTGTCCTTTAGCCAGTTTGCAACCCATCTTGTGACAAACAGGTTTACATTTAAGCTGTTGAGCTTGTCTATGATGCCTGAGTGGGGTATTGTGTCAAGGCTTTTGCCAGATCCAGGTAGGCTGTATGAACTGCTTTGCCTTCATCGATGGCTCTAGTGACTGTTTCAAAAAAGTCCACCAGGTTTAAAAGTCAGGATCTGCCTTTTACAAAGCCGAACTGGGTAAGGTCAATTGTCTGTAGGTCCCCGATGTCTTTGTTTATGAGTTCCATAATGATCCTTTCCATAGCTTTGCAGACCAGGCTGGTCAAGCTTATGGGGCGGTAGTTTCCAGGGTCTGTAGAGGTGCCACCTTTGTGGAGTGGGACCACTGTAGCTGTACGCCAGTGTTCAGGGACATATCCTGTAGCAAGGCTAAGATTAAACAGCGTTCTTATGTGCGGGTTTAGCTCCTCTAGGAGTTCACGTAGCACGCAACCCGGGACACCGTCAGGTCCCACGGGTGCTGTATTTTTAGCTTTGCTGAGGGCAGCTCTCACCTGGACGTCTGAGATTTCAGGGAGGTTGCATTCAGCTGAGATATTTATTTCATCTTTTGGGGGAGAGGGAGGGGAGAAATTTGCACTGCACCTGTCTGTCAGTGTATATGTTGGCAATATCTGTGGGTTCAGTGTATTTTTTGCCGTTATGAACTAACTCTGCGCATATCTGAGGATTTCCGCCCAGGTTTCTAACATAACTGAAGAAGGCCTTGTGATTATCTTTAGTATCCATAGTGATTTTTCTCTCGAAGTTGGCCTTTGATGATTTTATTAGCGAACGTAGTTTTTTGCTAGTGCTGATCAGGGATGCCTTCCCTTTATGGGATTTTGCTCTGTCTTGCAGTAGCTTCCTTCTCTTGTTATAACATTTGTTTATGGCTGGGGTCCACCAGATAGGATGCCTGCCTTTGGTGGAAAGGGTCTTGGTTTTATTTGGGATTGCATAATCCATGCATTCTTGGAGATGCCCGTAGAAAGCATTTGTGAAGGATTCAGCAGTATGGGATGTGGTTTCCACTGGTCCAGGGGGCTTGAAGGATACCATTTCAGTCCTAAGGAGTGTAAAGTCGGCTTTTGAGAAGTTTCTCACTGTGGTCTTTTGTGCTGGGGGTGGAGGTGGGATATGAACATCTAGGGTTATTAGTTTATGGTCTGATCTCACTAGTGAGGGGTATACTTCCAGTGTTGAGCATTTTGTCCCCATGTTTG
This sequence comes from Protopterus annectens, assembly GCF_019279795.1. Classification (NCBI taxonomy): domain Eukaryota; kingdom Metazoa; phylum Chordata; order Ceratodontiformes; family Protopteridae; genus Protopterus; species Protopterus annectens. The sequence continues at coordinate 1,141,410,223 of NC_056748.1, read as the reverse complement.
TGATGATCAGGTCAAGTATATTATTTCCCCTTGTGGGGGAGGTGACTAGTTGTTCCATTGCATTTGAGTTGATGAATTCCAGGAACCTTTGGGCTAGGGTGTTGAGACTTGAGTAATGCACCCAGTCTATGTTTGGGTAGTTGAAGTCTCCCAATATGATGGTATTTGGTGAGACATTCATATCCTCCAGTGTCTTCATGAAGGCTGAAGGGAGTTCCTGAGATTGTGAGGGTGGTCTGTAGCATGCTACAAGTTGTATAGCAGTTTTGCCTACGGTTAGTTGCACATGGATGGACTCCGATGCTTCGAGCGTTGCCACTAACCTGGAGGTGTGGGTGTCTTTAATGAATATGGACACTCCCCCTCCTTTTGTGGTTTGGACCAGATTTTCGGGCCGAAATGCATGATACGAGGTGTAACCTGGTAGGGCTGGAGTGCTCTCAGGAGTCTTGAATCAGGTTTCACTTACTGCACAGACATCGATGCTCTCCATACTGAGGAGTGCTTCGAGAGCCTGCATCTTGAGATTTAGACTTCTGGCGTTGAGCAGCATTACCCTTAGTTTTTTTCCTTTATTGTTTTCTAAGGTGGTGGGTTTGTCTTTTGAGCATTGCCTAAAAATGGCACTATGGGGGTGGCAAGAGCCTTAGCCAATATCCGGAAGCCCAGTGGTGACAGGTGCAAGCCGTCCCTTGCAAAGCAGCGTGGCTTGTCCAGCATGTCATCCCAAGCAGACAGACATTGGATCCCCCTAGAATGACACCAGTAATTGAGCCAATTATTAAAGCTGATCATCTTGTCTTTGTATTGTGGCATCATTCTTGGTGAGGGCAAGATGCTGCTCAGGGTCAGGGTCATACCGGCCTGGGCTACATAATCAGAGAGGTCCTCTGTGTCTCTTTTCATGTAGTCCAAGGAGTTATGTCTCCGGTCATTCATGCTGGCATGGACAATGATGGAGTCATATTTGTACTTGCTTTGGACTGACCTGAGTGCTTGTGTTATGTGGCAGATCCAAGCTCCCAACAGGCAGCTCACCGTTACCCTCTCTTTGTTCAGCCTGGTAAGCGGGACGTCAGTGTGTCTGACTATAGAGTCTCCTATTACTAGTGTATCAGGATGGTGTTTCGCCTTAAGGGCTGTGATTGTTTGGCACACTGACTTTGTGTACTATGTGTTGCTTGTGCAGAGTTTTGCGGTGGTGTTTTCTTGGATGTCTGCTTTGGGAGCCTCTTTTTTTTTGGTAAGTATTTTATTAGAGCCTCCGGGTATGTCTTTGTGTTACTATGTATTTGGTTTGCAGTTGTGCTTGGTTTATGTGAGACTGGGTTTGTTGTGTGTGTGTGGTTACCTTCTACTCCTTTCGGGTCTTGCTAGTCCTGTGTTGAGAGAGTTCAGCCTCCAGTTTGGCTATATAGTTGCATCTCTCACATGTGTTTGTTGGGAGGAGGAGAGGGTTGTCTGTGTACATGAGACAATTGTAACATTGTCTCAGGATTCCCAGATTAACCAGCTTAACTGGAGAGGATGTCAGTAATATACCACTTGGCATGCCATAATAGTATAAGTATAGTTACCTTCTACTCCTTTCGGGTCTTGCTAGTCCAGTGTTGAGAGAGTTCGGCCTCCAGTTTGGCTATATAGTTGCATCTCTCACATGTGTTTGTTGGGAGGAGGAGAGGGTTGTCTGTGTACATGAGACAATTGTAACATTGTCTCAGGATTCCCAGATTAACCAGCTGAACTGGAGAGGACGTCAGTAATATACCACTTGACATGCCAGAATAGTATAAGGGAGTGAGGTGAAACTGGGTCAGAGAGAGGACTTTGAACGGAAGTGGGTATTAACACGGGTTGTAGGTGGATGTAGTGCTTACGTTAGTTTAAGGGTGCTTCACTTGAAAAAGGTTTTAGGAGCAAGTGCTAGGCTTATAATATAGCGAATAGACTGATTTTGTTGAAAGTAGAGCTTTCTTAAGGGAAAAACTGAAGTGCAGACTTGGCAGAACCAGGAATAGTTTAAGCCTGTTTAACCGGCACTGCGCTACGTGCACAATCGCGCAAAGCCACGCAAATGCGGATTTTAAACAAGGAACTTCAAAAGAGCTGGAAATGGTCCAAAACGACCAATTACTACAAGCTCTTGTGCTGAGGTCACTCCTTCAGGGACAGATAGGCTGCTCAAGGCTCCCCACTCCCACTGGTGAGCAAAGAAACTTCCTTCTATCCAAGTAAGTCAATGGACAACACAGGAACTACACCACAGTCCAGAATACAGCAAAGCCTGTATACTGGTCTAAACTAGTCGAGAAAGGCGGGAAAACAAGGATATTTTTTTGTTTTTTTTGTTTTTTAGGTTAAAAAGTACACAGAAATGCAGGAAAAACAGTAATAAATCACTTACACAGGCTAGCTCACTTTAGTGGGTAGCCTCAACAGTTAAATTTAACAAACAACTTTCGACCAAATGTAACTTTAAGTGCAGATAATGTACAATGCAAAAAACAGGTAATAAAGCAGTTTAAACTTGTTCAAAGTAAGAAAAGGAAGGTCTCTCAGGTAAAAACAGCAAAAAAATACTTAGATCAGGAAAGTAGTCACTTTTCTCAGTTCTCTGCTGCTAGCACCACTCTGCAGGACCACAAGGAGCTGTTTCTGAGTAGTATATTATTTAATTATGTTCTAAGTTCACCATGGTTCTGCTTGAAATAGATCCTCATGGATCAGAGCTCTAATCTGCTTAATAAATATAAATACATAATGCATGTGTGATCCCAGGGACCTCACCTCTGACTGGTATGTACAAAACATCTGGAAAAAGCTGACTGCTATACAGAATGGAGTGGATGTATGACCCTCATTGTTTTCCTTTTTTAAGACAAAACCATGTTCTTGAATTATTTTTCCATTTTACCATGTTCTTGTATTATTTTTCCATTTTATACCTTTGGGACATAACACACTGTCATGCTGGGTCAGGTGTTTTACCTTAAATCTGGTCCCTCGCTATTATCACGATGTCATGAATGGAACAATTCCGGAACATTCACTGTCCGTGTCATGGCTAGTGGGATCCAACAGGTTTGTTCTTCTAATGAACCCATTACTCCAAACATCAGTGGGAATTATGAGCCGATAAAGGGACGATCCTAGGATCTCCATAATATATCACACCTGAAACTGCCTAAAATTAATCACCACAGTGACATGTGAAGATGGTGAACTTGGCCTGAGTATGTGAAAATCACATGCATTTCCTTCACAACAATTCCCTACTTTTAGTTTTATGGCTATCTGGAACTGACTTCATGCAGGAACATAACCTCAGTGTACAGTTTTCTGCATTAATGCCACAAATCTTAATATCCTTGCACCAACTGGACAAAGTCTGCAGATACGGTGGAAAGCAATATTATAACACATCTCAAAATGTGCCACAGGAATGTGCTTGGTATACAGTCTATACATGTCTGTTGCTCATGCACTACTTGTGTATTACAGGTAAATGGCAACTGGCTTTGGTGCAACTCTCAAAGTAAAAAGGGGTGATTGCAAAACTACTCTCACACTGTGTGCCATTCACATAAAATACCAGTTTTGTACAAACATCTACTTTTGATCTTTTCACAACAAGAGTCTAACCTACAATCAGACAAGTAAGGTTTTGGCCTGAGGCAGCAGTCTTGGCACTACAGGACTGCTTTGAATGTATGAACTGCTCAGTGTTTAGAGTTTAGCTGTAAAGAACCGCCATATTGACCTGGAGGAGCGTACGGAATCTGTATTGGCCTATATTTCAGAATGTGTTGATGAAATGTATCACAATGTGTGGTAATCAGAAACCCTAGCTATCTGGTGAAGTATGCGAGTTCCTAAAGGCATGAAATGCTCCATTTAAATCAAAAGGCAAGGATGCCCTGAGAGTGGCCAGAGCAAATCTAAGTAGAGGTATACAGGAGGCTAAGAGGACCTATGTGCGTATAATTGAGGGACATTTCTCTGACAAAAAAGGACTCCAGATGTCTCTGGCAAGGCATTCAAGCCATAACCAACTACATGTCTGCAACCTTCCCATGTGATAACAACACAGAATTTCTGAACAAACAAAACATGTACTTCAGCATATTTGATATGGACAACACTGCACCAAATAAGCTCTCTGTCGAACAAGGTGAGGAGTTGCTATGTCTAAGAACATCTGATGTTCTGAAGATCCTGAGGGGAGTAAAGCCAAGAAAAGCAGCTGGTCCTGATAATATTATGGGAAGGGTTCTAACAGACTGTGCTACACAACTGTCCACTGTACTAACAGATATATTCAACACATCCCTGCAACTAGCATTTACCCAGTTGCTTTAAAAATATGACAATCATTGCCTTACCTAAAAAAATCCCAACTGACATGCCTAAATGATTACTGGCCAGTTGCTCTTACATCAACAGTAATGAAGTGTTATGAGTGGTTGATCAAAAACCACATGTCTTCAAGCCTACCTGCAACACTGGATACTTTACAGTTTGCTTATAGATCTAACCGTTGCATGACTGATGCAATAGCTATAGCACTTCATGAATCCTTGACAAATCTAGAGAAGAAGAATTGCTATGTCAGAATGCTGTTCATCGATTGTAGCTCAGCCTTTAAAAGTGTCATTCCCCCAGAATCTGATATCGAAGCTGATCCAGCTGGGCATCAACACCCCCCTTTGTAACTGGATACTGGACTTTCTCATCAACAGACCCCAAAAAGTATGTGTGGGAAATGTCAGTTCAATCAGTATTACTCTGAGCATGGGGGTACATCAGGGCTGTCCTGAGTCCTCTGCTGTTCACCTTGGTGATGCACGACTGCATAGCCAAGCATGAATCCAACAAAATCATCAAGTTCGTGCATACCACCACAGTCATAGGTCTTGTCAGAAATGGTGAGGGATGAATTGGACCATCTGATAGACTGGTGCGACAGCAACAATCTGGCCTTAAATGCAAGCAAGACCAAAGAATTAATAGTGGACTTCAGGAAGACTGGGGAGATAAATCAGCCTCCAGAAATTAAGGGGGTGGCAGTGGAAAGATTCAAAAACTAAGTTCCTGGGTTGCACATTTCGGATGACCTATCCTGGTCGACTCATATTAGCCACACAGTGAAGAAGGCACAACAATGTCTGAACTTCCTATGGAAACTGAAAAAGGCAAACCTATCAGTCCATCCTTAATGCCTTCTACAGGGGAACCATCAAGAGCATCCTCTCAAATAACATCATAGTCTGGTATGTTAACTGCAAAGCATCTGACTGCAAGGCTCTCCTGAGGGTAGTGAGGACAGCAGAAAAAGTCATTGGTTTCTCACTCCCATCCATGGATGATCTGCATGACACTCAGTGTGTGAGAAGGGCTAGGAAGATGATCAATGATCCCACTCACCCTGCCCATGGCAAGTACTTCCACCTTTCCTCGGGCAGGTGGTATCACAGCTTACACTGCAATACATCTGTACTGAAAAGGAGCTTCTTCCCTCTATCCACAAGGCTGCTGAACTTGAATGCCAAGCATGGCAGTGAATAATCAGATCAATATGCCACTTGCTATCAGCTATAGTAATCACTCTGGCAAATTGCTTCAATAACTGGTACAGTTAAACCTGATTTCCTATGCTATTACTTCCTAAATGTGCAATAGTCAGCAGTGAGTCACCAGTCCATACATGTACAATATGAGCATCAGAATATATCACACTACAACTGATGAAGTGCAATATTCTAAGCAATCACAATATGAAGTCATAGTCTTGCAATACCTACTAGTATAATACTGTCTTCCTGTCCAGTTGTGGTAATTTATTGTGTTGTTAATATTTTAATTATTACTGTATGTGCATTAGTCTTACTGTCATTCAAATTATGTGTTTCATTGTTATGTCCTGTACGGGAACCAAACCAATGTAATTTCATTCATCTTGCACTGCTGTGTATATCTGATCGACAATAAAGTTTATTTTGACTTGACTTTGAAGAGTTTTGTGAATTTAAGACAGAATGTTCACTTGTTTGGGATATTCTTAGGGTCCATCTAACCTTGAGTAACTTCCTCCATTTTTGGTGTTATTTTTTTTTTTCATTTTCACCTTCTAAAAAGGAACAGCATGTCTTGTGGATGTTAGCTGAACCTATTCAGGACAAATGGAAAAATTTAACTTCCACTTTAAAAAAAATGACAAAAGTATACTGACTACATGCATCCAGTACTCAAAGATTTTCCAGCCATATATGCAGAATTAGAAAAGGTGTTCTCAGCTGAAAGATCTGTTAACTTGAAATTCCAAAACTTCAGACTAGATCTTCTTCAACATCCTCCAGATGCGGAACACTGAGGTATGGCTTCCAGTTTTCAGAACAAATTAAAAGAGGTGGATATTAGATTTACAGTAATCTAAAGAAAATGTTTTGGACTTAATTTTCCAGATTCTGTAAAATGTACTGGATAACCAAAAACTACATGCTTCAATGAATTATTTAAGGATATACTGCCTTCTTAAGGGCAATTAAGGAAGTGTCTGTGTATCATTGACATGGTGAAGTTGTAGATTTCAACATTAGCCCAGGCACAGAACAAGTAATGAATTAAATTATACTCCTTCCAGATCAACCCCAGTACCCCCACCTGCACTAGTTAGAACCCCTCCATCTGAAGACAAGTAAATTTCTATATGAACCATCTGGTCACATCCACTGACTATCTCTCAGGAGCTAAAAATAAGATGGGACTTCTGGCTCAGTGATGTAGAGGGGATGGCACCCCGACTGTCACTCGTGTCTGGGGGTACAATTAGTGGCTCCAGCACTGACAGAGAGGGAGATGCATGAAGTGCTACGGCCCAAATTACCTCTTCTAGGGGAATGGGGGGAGTTGCGAGCACTTGGAGGCACATAGGGTAGCACAGAGACCCATATTTACTCTACAGTGAGAAGGGCAGAGCTGCTTGGAAGACCTTCCCTTGTGGAAGAGAAGGACACCTTTCATGAGAAACCCATTGCATGACACTCCTCTGTAACTCTCCAGTTTGTAAAGATAGGGTGAAGGGGGTCTTGCCCTTCTACAAAAAAAATATTTTCTATTTTTATAGGTTTTTCAACTCAACGTTTTAACATTTACTTTTCAGTAAATGGCAAATTAAAAAAGGAATAATTGACAGTTTCTAGGCAAACCAAAATTAAATGTCTCCCTTCTTCTTACTTTATCTTGTGACTCTTGGTTAATTTTCATACGATATCTTTCACCCCCAAGTTTAAACCTTATGATTAGCCACGTCAATGACCGCAGTGTATGCCACTGACCGCAGCGTATGCCAATGACCGCAGCGTATGCTTCCTTCAAACTGTAGCCCTTCTTCACTTATTTTATCTTTATTTGTTTATTCCAAAGCTCTGATTGTTTGTGATACATTGTAGACAAAAGCTCAGTGCAGAACAGCACATTATAACCTGCTCTGCATGGACACTACATGAAAAGCAGTTGTATAAATTGCATAGTACTACTGTCCCATCACAGAGCTGAACGATTTGAACCCCCCCAAACTCTTCAACTTAAATATGCCAACAAAAGCTCATACAAATTCACCAAATGTGAGTTGACAAATTGTAAAGAGCCTAATACATCTACTAGGACTTTGTATAATTAGAGCAACATTAAACATTGTAACTAAATGTTGTCTTTTGGCTTTTTCCCGGTTAGGTGTCGCCACAGCGGATCTCCGTTCCACTAATGATTGGCAGTAGATTTTCACGAACACCGAGGTGCCAGCTCAACGTTCAACCTTCAATGAAGGCACGCCCATTTACACATGTCTTTCGAACGCCCACCCAACTGCGGGGAAGACATGTAGACTCCACACAGAAGGCACTCCCCGCACTCCAGCTGAGAATCAAACAGGAGAACCTCTTGCTGTGAGGCAACAACACTACTACTGCACCACCGCGGAAGTAAACACTGTAACTAAATACTTTGTATAATTACAGCAACATTAATCACTGTAACTATATACTTTGTACAATTAGAGCAACATTAAAAATTGTAACTAAATGATACAAGTAACCAGATACTAAGTCAAATAGGCCACAGTAGATATTGTTAAAGCATTAAACAACTGAAAGTAGATGTTAAATCTCAAGGGATATATATCAATTTTAATATACATAGTTCCAAGGTATAAGGGCAGAGAAAGGAACTGGAGAACGTATGTACTGCACAGATTATATGTCTAGGTTTTTAACTCTTACAGAGAAGGTTGAGGGATATGCTAGTAAGAGATCAGCTTTGCAGCAGTCGGCAGCAGATGACACACAGGACCAACACAGATCATAAATAATATTTGCACAAGCAGTGTAAGCTCTGCAGTGGCTTACCTAAAAAAGCTACTAAAAAGTTAGTGTTGTAGTCATACAACAGTGCATGATACAGAATATATTTGTTTGATAGAAAACATAGGGGAGCTACAAAGAATGGTAACAGAGGGCACATTAGAGTTAGTGGACAATACAAGCCCTGCACAGTTCCTTTTTTCCCATGATAATACATCTTGCTTCCTCCTTACATTTAGAGTTCCATGGAGCTTTCAGTAATACAACAACAAAGGAGTATATATAAAGCTGGACTAACCTATTAGGCCCTCTCCTGGTAGCATTCCTATTTCTAGTACTAACAGCTTTGATACATTGATAGGAAAAGCTGGTATAACTGCAGGTTATGATTTCATTTTGCATACAGTTTCTTTTTTTATGTTTTAATCTCTCAACTACCCCCACCAAAGTTTATTTACAATGTATCACTGATCTGGAAGTGCTGGAACTTTGTTGCCAATATTTCTCATTCACTCCCTCATTATCTGATTACCTGCTCAGTCCAGTAAAGGGTCTGTGGGGAGGCAGAGCCAGTCCTGGCAGATAGTGGTCTCATACCATATGGGTCACCCTGAATGAGACACTAACCTACTGCAGAACAGATATGTTTACTCACTCCTACGTAAAGAGCATATTCACATATGGACAGGTCAAATGACTAACAATTCATCTCATTCACATCTTTGGTATGTGAGAGGAAATGTAAGAAATTACATTCCACAACCAATTATCAAAATTTGGTGGTCAAGTTGTCCAAGGAATTAACCACATATGACAAAATGATAAGGGATAGGAAGATTAAGAAATTTAATCGGGATGTCATGGACTACAACAAAGGACATCTTTTTGAAATTCAAAGATCAGTGAGATTTCAGGATCCTGCTCCTGGACTTACTAGGGGCAGGACCAGAAAAAGACCAAGATCTATACTCAAACATAGTGACAAATCTTATACCAGTACCTCGGGGGAGGAGTCCTCGTACACTGATAGTGAGGGTGCACCCTTGGTTAACTCACCTATGAAGAAAAAAACTAATATCAACATCCCTTTAGAAGCAGAAAGTACAGAGGGAGGCGGAAGCACACCAATCGGAATAGGTACAGAATCCATGGAAGGATTGATTCAAACTTTACTGAAACAACAGTAACTAACTGTAACAATGTTTTAAATCTATCTGATACTGTGCTAACTGATGACCAACAGAAATTACTGAATAAAGGATTAGGATTTGTACCTAGTTTCTTTTCTGATCAATATAGAACTGCATTGGATGTTTTGGATTTTTGTCGCAGTCTTAACCTAAAAATATTTTTTTTTGGATCAGAATATAGCAAATTCTCAAAGATCTACTGAATTTAGATTTCAGAAATCACTTTTTCAACCACCTATGAATAAAAATGTAGCAATTTTTCAACAAGCTGCATTAAGGGACTTACACTTTCCTCATTTTGAGTCTCACATTTCACAGGATAATATTAATATATCTGAGAAAAAAGCTTTAACTGAACTTAAAGATAATCATAATATCACTATACTCCCAGCTGATAAGGGTGTTACTTTTCTGGCTGTAGCTGGGTAACTTCTAAGTATAGTGGGAAGCAAACTCTGAGCCAAACATAAATGAGGGTGATTAGTAACAGAAAAGCAGCAGTCCTTTTACAGAAGGTAAAGATGATAACAGTGACTCACACGAATCCCATTATATGCCAATGGCATGGGAATTCACAGTTACTTCCTTATGTCTGGCATGAGTCATACAAAGCATTATGGGAAAGAGAAAGGGTTGAGGGAGAACAAGATCACATTGAAACATCAAGCCCCATTGATAGCCATGTTGTGGAAAACATTTTTAAATATGGATTACTATATCCAAGAAGGGCTCAGACAATTATCTGATTCCACATGCTACATGTATATGGGAATTGACCCTACACAGAAATTCAAAAAAAGAGATTGATGCATTTCTTGATTCAGCAGTAGAGGAGGGCATTATAACACCTACCACAGCTCACCATCTTAGGGTAAAAGACCCTTCCAAGCAAATTTTACATTTACTTCCTAAGATTCATAAATCGATTACTAACCCTCCAGGCAGGCCCATAGTATCAGGTAATGGCTCACTTACTGAGCCACTTTCAGTGTTCCTAACCCAACAACTCAAACCATTACTCAAACAGGTCAGGGCTAGGATACAACACAATTTTTACAGATCATACAGGACACACAACTAGAGCCTCAATGGTTGATGTGTACACTCGATGTTAAGTCCCTATACACAAGCATACCACACTGGGCTGGGTTACAGGCTTTGCAGTATTGGTTGGAGAAGGCTGAACTATACCCACCGGGCTTTAATACACTTATTATCTGTCTGTCCGAGCATGTGCTTAATAAGAATGTATTTTATTTCCAAGGGGAGTGCTATTGGCAACTACAAGGCATGGCCATGGGGGCATCCTTTGCCCCCATATATGCTGATCATTTTATGGCTTACCTTGAGGAATGCCTTATTTATAACCCATTGCACAATATTTACTTGGTTGAGATTGATATCTGGCGGAGATATCTGGATGATTGTTGGATGGTGTGGCGTGCTGATTCATCATATTTACATGAATTTGTGGAATATCTTAACAGTAACATCTGGAGAATCGAGTTTACTGTTACTTTCCATCTCTACAGTATTAATTTTCTGGATGTTACTGTTTATCGAAACGAAGACCACACTTTAAGTACCAAGATCCATCGTAAATATCCGCAATATAATACATTACTTCATGCATCTAGCATGCATCTGCGCCACACCATCCACAATATCCCCAAATCTCAATTTTTGAGAATTAAACACATTAGCTCTTCAATTACTGATTATGAAGACGCTAAGGTTGGTCTGGAAAACAGATTTTTGGAGGGAGTATCGTATTTTTGATATTGTATCCGCTAGTGCATGGTCGGACAAACAGAATAGGAACACATTGCTTGAGTATAGGGACCGCACACGGAATTCACAGGATACCACATTAAGATTTGTTACTACATTTGGCAGAAACCATCAGGTGGTAAGAAATATTTTAAATGACAATTGGAATATTTTGTTAGCCAATGATCATCTTTGGGAGATTTTGGGTACAAAGTGTCAATTCTCATATAGGAGAGGTAGAACCTTGGGATTACTGTTTTCCCATTATAAACAGAGGGAAAGTGGAGGGGCGAAATACAAACAATTGACCATAACAGGGGATGAACTTTTGGGAAGTTTCCCTTGTGGTCACTGTTCCTCGTGTAACCAGGTGAATAAGCTTAAGCAATTTACCAGTATTAACACTAGTAAAGTCTACAATCTTAGAATATTTGGTAATTGCTCAAGCAGCTGGGTTATATATTTGGCCGCTTGCCAGTGTTCTGCCTTCTATGTGGGTAAAACCTCACGTTCACTCAGAATAAGAATAGGGGAACATTGGAGTGACATTCGTAATAAGAAACCCACGAATGCTCTTTACCAACACACCATCAAACATTCTACAGCCAAGTTTATGTTCACTGTTATTGATAGAATTACTGGCAACAGGAATAATCAACAAGGATGGCAAAACATACTTAGCCACAAAGAAAAATATTGGATTATCCATCTTGGAGCCTTATTTTCACCCGGTCTAAATGACCATTTATGATAAGTATGTTGTTTATATACTTATTTTTATCTTCGGGTCTTATTGGTATTTTGTTACTTAACAATTGGGCTCATATAGATGTAGTTTTCATTTATTATACTTGATTATTTTTATGAATATAGCATTTGGTTTAGATTATGTTTGGTGGCCAGTATGCACAACCATTTTGGATATTTTATTCTGTCTAACTGTTTTGTATGAGAATAATAATTTATATTATGAACTTGTTAGTTTCAATAGTTTTTTAACTAATTAATTAGTCAATTATTGATCCAAGTTTGATTATTAACAATTCTTGTTGCAGTAATCTGCAAATACTAACCAACCTAAAATATTTGATATATGCTTTGGTCATATTGTTATTGAGCATTTACATTACTAAATCAAAACAATGCTTATATACATACACAATATCATTCAGAATGTATTACAAATGTGGTCTGTAATATGATTTATGCTTATGCTTATAATTCTAGCAGTACACTTTGATAACTAGGAAAAGAGGGGGGTATGGGCCATACCATTGTTTGCCATTGGCTGGGGTATTATATAAATATTCATGATGTCTGTTGCTTACTGAATTCACTTCTTTTCACTGAAGAAGGCATTTGCCGAAACCGGTTTGAATTTGGATTATTTGGGCATTAATATGCCCCTTTTGAATTAATTATAATACATACAATAAATAATTGGACTACCTATGCTGGCCTCCATTGTTTTTTATGTGAGAGGAAATGCCTGGCAAGAAACATGTTCAGACAGCGAGGAATGTGCATACATTATAATACATTATAATATAGACTGGGAACATTACTCAAGCCCTAACTTTCTAGCCCAACGGTTCCTGGAGTTCATAAATTCAAATGCCATGGAACAGCTAGTCACTGTTCCCACGAGAGGAGAAAATATACTAGATCTCATTGTCACAAACATGGGGACAAAATGCTCCACACCGGAAGTATATCCCTCATTGGTGAGATCTGATCATAAACTAATCTCACTGGAAATCCACATCCCGCCCCCACCCCAAACAAAAAAACCATAGTGAAGAACTTCTAAAGCAAACTTCACACTACTCAAGACTGGTGTGGTATCCTTCAAGGCCCCTGAGTCAGAGGAAACCACAACCCAAGCTGGAAGCCCTTACAAATGCCTTCTATGAACACCTCCAGGACTGCATGGATCAGGCAATCCCAAACAAAACCAAGACTCTTTCCACAAAGGGCAAACGTCCAGTCTGGTGGACCCCAGCCATTAACAAACTTTACAATAAGAGGAGAAAGCTATTACATGATAGAACAAAATCCATAAAAGGGAAGTCACCCCTGATCATTATTAGTAAAAAAATACGAGCACTCATAAAATCAACTAAGGCCAGTTTTGAGAGAAAAATTGCCATGGATTCAAAGGACAATCATAAGGCCTTTTTCAGCTATGTTAGGAACCTGGGTGGAAACTCACAGATATGCTCAGAATTAGTCCAAAATGATACAAAAATCACTGAACCCACAGACATTGCCAACATACTGGCAGACAGGTTCAGTGCAAACTTCACCCCCTCCCCCCCCTAAAGGAGAGATAACTATCCCAGCCGAGTGTAGCCTCCCGGACATCTCAAATGCGCAGGTGAAAGCTGCTCTCTCTAAAGCTAAAACACAGCATCAATGGGACCGGATGGTGTCCCCGGCTGTGTGCTACACGAGCTAAATGAGGAATTAAACCCGCACATAAGGCAGCTGTTTAATCTCAGCCTTACCACAGGATACGTGCCCAAGGAGTGGCGACGGCAACTGTGGTCCCACTCCACAAAGGTGGCCTCACGGACCCTGGTAATTACCGCCATAAGCTTAACAAGTCTAGTCTGCAAAGCTATGGAGAGGATCATAATGGAGCTCATAAACAAAGATATAGGGGACTTGCAGACATTGGACCCGACCCAGTTTGGCTTTGTCAAGGGAAGATCATGCCTTTTGAACTTGGTCGACTTCTTCGAAATAGTCACCAAGGCCATTGATGAGGGAAAGGCAGTCCATACAGCCTACCTTGACCTTGCAAAGGCTTTCGACACAATACCCCACTCGGGTATTGTAGAAAAACCAGCTTAAATGTAAACCCATATGTCACAAGATGGGTTGCAAACTGGCTTAAGGACAGAACCCACAGGGTTAGAGTTGCTGGCGCTGTGTCTCAGAAGTACAGGCCAACATGGGAGGACTTTGGCTGACAAAGTTTGCAGATGACTGCAAACTGGGCGCCATAGTGGAAAGTGCATCGGACACTGATATCCTTCAGAAGGGACTCACGGAAACAGATAGCTGGTGCCAGAGCCATGGCCTGAAGTTAAACGCCAAAAAATGTATAGTCATACCCTTCGGGAAAAACAAGGTAACCCCAAGCTACCATATAGGTGGCAATCCACTAAGCACAGAAGAGGTTATCAGGGACCTGGGGACCCAGGTTGACAGTGGCCTTTCTTTTGACACTCACATTGCTAAAGTGGTTAGAAAGACCTTCTACATTGCCCACCTGATCATGAAGGGATTCACATCCAGATCTAGTGAGGTCATTGTTCCCCTGTACTCTTCACTTATCAGACCAATGATCGAGTACAATGCCCCATTCGGGATGTATCTCACCCGACATCTGCAGCAATTGGAGAGACCCCAAAAGTTCCTCACCAAAAGGATAAAGGGACTCCAAAATCTGTCATATGCTGCCAGATTGAAGAAACTCCAGCTCTATTCAGCCGCATACCGCCTGCTCAGAGGTGACATGTGCCTGACATACAAGGCCATGTCCAACCCGAATTAATGGACATGCTCCACCTCAAAAATCCAAATCCACCAAAACCACTAGAGCAAGCGACTTAAACCTTAGCACGGATATAAATAGGACGTGCTGGAGGGATAGATTTATCACTCAGAGACTCCCTATGCTGTGGAATAAAATCCCGGTCCATGTGAGGCAGAGCACCTCGCTGACTCTGTTCAAGAGAAATCTAGACCTGTGGATGGGAGATCGTAGGTTTACCCCGGGAATCATCTCTGGGTCACTGCTGGACAGAGGCACAACAAACTAATGGGCACAGTATTTTTTCATATAAGGGGTGGCGTAAGCCACAATAATTTGGGCTAGGCTTATAAATGCCTTAGGGCAGATAGCCTAGTATAAACCTATGAACCTATGAACCTATTCTGCACTGAAGCCATCCCAGTCAGGAAGTGAACTCAAAAAACAAGCTGTGTGTGGCAATTACACTAACTAATACATCACTGTCACTCACTCTCAGTGTTTTTACTTTGTATTCATTTATGTTTTTGCAATACATCTGTATTCTCTACCCAGCGACTGTCTTACTCTAATCCAGTTTTGTTGTCAATAACAGTTGCTGGAATAAAGCCATTCTTTTAGATTATGTGACCAGTTCTAGCTAGGGTTTTCTTTTGTAATCCAAGAGGAATTGATTCTACAAGGGTCTCTCAGTGCAGTGACAGTTTTAACACCTCTGCAGTAGTGTTGCGGGAGAGGACTGTCAATTCCTCTTGGACTACAAAAGAAAACGCTGAGCAAAGGCTTGCGATTTAGTTACTTTTCTGGCTGTAGCTGGGTAACTTCTAAGTATAGTGGGAAGCAAACTCTGAGCCAAACATAAATGAGGGTGATTAGTAACAGAAAAGCAGCAGTCCTTTTACAGAAGGTAAAGATGATAACAGTGACTCACACGAATCCCATTATATGCCAATGGCATGGGAATTCACAGTTACTTCCTTATGTCTGGCATGAGTCATACAAAGCATTATGGGAAAGGGTTGAGGGAGAACAAGATCACATTGAAGCATCAAGCCCCATTGATAGCCATGTTGTGGAAAACAGGCTAAAATTACAAATAAAGCACTTGGAGTGATTTTGAGGTGTTAAAATATGTCATGAAACAAAGACAGTTTGAAAAAATAGATGTTTTTTAGTTCTAGGGTAGAGTTTTCCTTTAACTATGGACTGCAGTGCATTTTATTTGAAATTAACTCAAATTGGCTGATTCATCAGGCCACCTTCATCGACTCTCACTTTCATCTACCATCTGCAAAAAATATTTAGACAATTATACTCAGAGTCAGGCTCCTTTTGCAGTTATGGCAAAGAAGAACACATAGTCAATTCATCAAATGCAATTTTGTCAGGAGGCAGGAAAACAAAGTACTTTCAGAAAGCTAAATGGCTAAGCATATCTAAACAATCCTACCTTGGTTTGTGATTTACTTTGGTAGCTGACTGATTAGAGAAGTTTTATTTGAATTTATATTGTATTTATCATCACTGTTTTTCACTGTTTGTAGGTAGGAAGGGATAGCTTGTTAACAAGATTTACTTTGGTTCATATTTTGTTGTTTTAGCTTTAATTTCACTGTTGGTTGTTAGAAAGGGATAGGTTTTACACAGGCAATCTCTAGCCATCCCAAGGGCCTAGATAGCTATACTTCCACACAGTCTGCAGAGAGGAAAATCCAGAGCATATCTAAACAATCCTACCTTGGTTTGTGATTTACTGATCTTTACTGTTAAAAAGAAGTGCAACTGCGAGTGATAGCTTACAGAACTTGTATTCTCAGAGCAACTTTACTGTACTTACTTTAGTATTTAGTTGTGTATCGCTTGTGTGATTTTTTTTTTTTGTCATAGAAGTTGATTTAACTTCTTTTTGAATGCTGTGGTCACTGATTTGGTTATTCTTTTCTTTTACACTATTTTATTAATTTGAAGCTGAACATGGATTCCTTAGATGAGTATGCAATATGCACAAATATCAGTACTTTTCCATTATCAGGGCAAGACTTCGAATACAGTAGCATGGGCACACAATGATTTCACATTAGCCCTGAAGCGGTTGTTCATGCATAAAAGACTTCCTATACGTCCTCTTAACATCCACGTCTTTTTATGGCATCCACACTTTTTGGGTCAAAAGGTTACATATTGTTACAACAGTCGTTAAACATAATTTGGGAACAGCAACCTAGGCATGAGTACTTGGGAAAGCTTAGTAAAAAAATATTTAACTCTGGACTTGCCTGCGTTATAAATCAGTATTTATGGAAACAGTACGAATCCACCACTAATAGCTGTAGAATACTGTTTGATGAAAATATTGTTGGTTGTACACAGTTTTGAATGTTGTCCCATGTTTTAAGTTGATGTTTCATACTGTGCTCTGGTATACAAATATGTATGTAGCTGCTAGCTGATATTTCCGCACCATGTGTGTGGTAATTCTTTAAAAACTGCGTATATGTTCTCATTAATAAACATGGGTGATCACTGCATATGTGAGCTAGCTCATTAGAAGTGTTGCCCCGATAATGGAAAAGTACCCAAATATCTTGTACAGTGTACTAAATACTATGCATATCTAAAGGTAACAGCCGATAATACTGGTAATCTCTGGTCCTCGTGTCAAAGGTTGGATGTTTTGCTTACCATTGTTAGAAGTAAATCTAGACTTAATGATAATGATTGCACTTCTGCAATTGGCATGGCTCGGAGAACTGTTGTTTCATATATTAATGACCAGGCTGGTGAAATAAATAATGTTAGGCAAAGAACAGATAGAACACATTTAAGAAATGATGCATCTATTGTCTGCAAAGATCATTCACCCCCTATGAAACAAGACGAAGCCCCTGACAACTTTGGAGTTGTGGATGCAAGTATTCAGCAATCTGAGGATCTGGTTTATTTAGAAGGAACAAAAAAAAAGGAAGAAAGGAAGAAGTTCATAACAAATAAAGAAGAAAAAGAAACTGATTAATGACTATAAAGGAAAGAGAATACTTACTAAAAAGGACACTGCTTTGTTATGGTTACAGGGAATAATATTTTTCTATCTGAAAACCTTCAGTCTACAGAAAAAGGCATTATTTTTCCAAAAAAAGAAGGTAGAAAAAAGAGGCAAGGGGCAGGTGAAAAGGAAGAAATAAAATTGAACATGGACGGATTGAAGAACATTACTGTAAGAAAAAGAACAGAAAGACAGCTGACTACATGGCTCAAGCTGTGGATTTACAATTTTAGCTGGATGAGAATTTAAGACACAATGAAAACAGAGGGGTTAATAAGACTAATAGTGATAAAGATCTATCTTTCGTAACAATTAACAAAGCAGGTATTACTGTATCAGACGCTGAAGATTCTTCAGAGCTGGTGAGCAAAGATATTCTTGTAATTGGTGATTCAATTATTAGATGACTTGATACTTACATTTGCAGAGAAGATACAGAACATCAAATAGTGTTATGCTTGCCAGGAGCACAAACAGAAGATGTGAGACAAGCCTTGGAACGCCTTAATGTAAAGGAGTATGGATCTGTTTTTAATCATGTTGGTACAAATGATGTCATCTGCAAGGATTCTCTGACAGTTAGTAGGGAGCTGACAGCCCTCTTAGTTAGTATAGCTTGGACTGGTGTTAGGATGTACTTTTTGCAAATCTCCTATAGAAAGGATAGTCAGGTTTCTGTAAATGAAAAGATTTTTTGGGTAAATACCTACATGGAAAAATGTCCTGTTTTAAAAAAATGGAAATGTGTAGAGCATCCAAGTCTAGTTTTGGGCAGCCATGCTTAGACTGGATGGCCTGCATTTGTCAAGATCAGGGAAGAGAATTTTTGCAGCAGATATTTTGCAGTATTTGACAAACACTGGGCAGGATTTTTGCCAGGATGGAAATTTCACAGTTCACAGACAACAACATTCGATGCATCTCTGATGGTTGTTAATGCGGGTCTATATTATAACAATGAATGATCAGATGATCGAACGTCATTATATCGACCTTTAAATGTCGAAAATCCAAAAGAGCGAACAACCAGAACAGTGATTTTTTTTCCCCAGGGAATAAAATCGCTGTTCCCAAAAAATATATATATTTAAACTGTGCCCCCAACCCCCCTACTTAAATATACCAACTCCGAGATTGCACTACAGTGGAGGAAACGGCACGACCAGCATGGCTGTCCCAGTGATTTCTTTCCCTGGGAAAAAATTTGCTGTTCCGGCCGTTCACTGTTTTGCTGGTTCGACATGTTATGTTCGCTCTAACAGCGTCTGATCATCTGATCATTCGCTGTTCTAAAGTAGACCTGTTAATGCTAGGAGCATTAATAAGAAAGTTCTTTTATTGGAAAATTTGCTACGTTCCCACAAGATTGATATTGTTATTGTTTGTGAATCACGGTTAAAGAACAATGACTGGAAACCAGTTCTGTCGGGGTATAAATGTTTTTACTGTAACAGACAGTCTAACAAAAAATGAAGTGGAGGTGTTATGACAGGGATTACAGGTAGTTATGAGAAGTGATTATTACATGTTCAGTGATAAAACCAATACTACAGACTGTGTAACTGTGACAGCAAAGACAACCCTGGAACATATAACAACTGTTGGAGTGTATAGACCACCAAAGTCAAGTGCAGGTGACCTAGAGGAATTCATACATTTCTTACATGAAACACAGGAGGGAAGAATAATATTAGCTGGAGACTTAAATTTACCAGAAACAGACTGGAATAATATTGATTCAACAATGTTAGTAAGGAAATTATTCACAACGTATATTCAGGAACAACAATTGCTTCAGATTGCCAAAAAACCTACCAAGTGATGGAACATACCAGACATTGTTTGTGTTCTTAAAGAAATTACTGTTACTTCACGTCAAGTTTTACCACCATTGATGTGCAGTGATCATAGGGTTATAACAGTTAATTTGTTGCTAGATAATGCTGCCAAACTGAAATCTAAACCAATGCACAGAAGGTTAATTACAGATTATATGAAAGTATAACAGTCACTAAGTAAAATTAATTAGAGTGAGGTGTTCAGTGGAAAAACTGCAGATAGACTGGAAAGTTTTGACAGAGATCCTGCTGTAGGCATACACCAGAGAGATATATTTCCATAAGAACAAGCTATCTGATTAAGGTGAGAGACAAAACTATAAGACATGGAAGACAGGATGAACTACAGCTTTGAAAACTGTAATAAACAAGCTGGACAAACAGATTAAGCATAGTATGACACAAGATCAAGAAAAATTTTAAGAACATTTATATAAAGATATCGAGCATAATAGGAAACCTTTTTATAGATACATAAAATGTAGGAGTAAAGACACACAAATTGATAAACTGTGTGCAGATTCTAAAATTTATTCTCAGGCACAACAGATTATAGATATATTTATAAAATATTATGCAAAACAGTTTGCTCCACAAAAGGGGTGGTAAGTTGTCCTAGTGACATCCAGGTAACCCTAGATACTAGAATCAAATTAGATTATATTGAAAAAGAACTGCGCAAACTGGATCCAAACAAAGTACAGAGAGGAGACGGAATAAGTAACAATGACCCAAAAACACCTCAGCAAGAACTTATGGTACCATTCTATCTATTATTCACTAGGTCATATAAATATGAGGAGAGTCCTCAAGATTGGAGAAATGCGATTATTAAACCTATCTTTAGGGGAAAGGGGAGTAGGATAAACCCAGAGTCATACAGACCCTTAAGTTTACTTTCATATTGTGGAAAAATAATGGAGAAGGTAATATTGGATAAGTTACTCTCAGAACTGGATAGGTTTGGACTTGAAACCATATATCAGCATGCATATGTTGAAAACAGATCTATTACCACTTGTGACATGATGTTCTATAACAATATAACAACAGCTATGAATGAAAAATGGTGCTGTGATGCAATTTATATAGATTTAACTTCAGCATTTGACAGGGTCATAAACAAAACACTGATCAATAAATTAGTATAACTAGGTATTGATGTACTCTTGTCAAGATGGACAATTACATGGCTTATAAATAGGACATGGCAAGTATCATACAGCAACTGGACAGGTGAAATCCTTGGGTGTACCACAGGACTCTGTCCTCTGCCCTTGCTTGTTTAGATTGTATCTTTCAGACCTAACTTTTTCATGTGAGGTATTGTACAGTCTATATGCAGATGACCTGAAAACGGGTAAACTGATTCCATGTGTTATAGATAAGGTATATCTGCAAAATAACTTAACTAAATTGACCATTTGGACACAGGATAATATGCTGATAAATACATCAAAAACCAAGCATATGAGATTTGGGAGACATACATTGAAAGGTGAATATTTAACACAGCACACAGTCATTTTTGTTAGTTACATTAGACCCAAACTTGAGTATGGAATAACAACATGGAAACCCTATAAGACAACAAGCATGAGTAAACTGGAAAGAGTACAGCAGAAATACACCAAGGGCATCCAAGGATGTAAAAATGTAAGTTATTATTAAAAACTAAAATATCTGAACTTGTACAGTGTCTCTTATAGATATCTATCAGGAGATCTTATTCAGGTATATAGGGCACTTAGAGACAACTACCTCTGGGAATGTTGGTGTTATCAAAAAGTAGTAGAGAATCATCAGACAGCCTATGTAGAATATTCTATAGGAATGAGAAGTATACTAATTTGTTCTCTTTGAGAGCAGCTGATGCATGGAACAGACTACCAAATTACATTAAGCAAGTATTAGTTTAGATATTTGTAAGAACAGCCTGGACACTTGTTATGGGAAAAAGTGTTCTGGTATATTAACAAGCTAGAAAGCATTGATGACTGTGCATGAAATATTTGTATGTACGTATGAAGAACATATCTCCAAAACAGCTCAAACAGATATCAAGCAATTAATGCCAACCAGTAAAAGACTGAACCAAATAACATTTTTCAAATGAGTACTAAACAAGATGGGAGCAATGTAATGGAAACAATTTATTTAGACCAAAAAAATACTAAGATTTCAAACTCCGTGTTCTTCAAATTAAAAATACATTTCATCAGGCTAATTAAGTATGTCAATTATAAGTTAACCAGATGTCAGAATAGAACTCATACATCACACTTCTACTGTTATATTCCTTTGCATCAGCTAGGAACATATAGATCCTCCATTATGTGGCAGATGCACATTCACAGAGAGCTTCCAAACAAGACCAGACATCACTAATCAAGACCAGACATCACTAATTCCAGCATTCTGATCCAAAAAGGTTTTCCATCACTATCCAAGTGCTGTTAAACTCTGAAAAGATGCTGCAGCTTTACAAAAGCTGCACTGATGTTGTTATCATAACTTTTTTTAAATATAAGAATTGAACTAAATGTGATTTCTTACCTTGACATTTTCAGGAAGAGGTCTGTTCTGAATAACTCCTATACACACCAAGGCTACAATTCCCAGCAGGAAAAGAAACAAGATGCATAGGATAGTTTTTCTGTGCCATGGATTCTTCTGTTCCATATCTACAATACAAAAATAAGAAAAAAATATGTAACAGTACACATGATGGGAAAGTACATTTAAGTGAGGGTACTCATCATAAGCATAGATGTTTAAATGTTGGGGCCACACCTGCAGGAGATTCGCAACATGAATCTGATTTAGCCACAGGTGGAATTTTTTGGCCAGATCTTAAAGTAGACAGAGAGGCTTCTGTAAGGGCATGATGTTAAGTCATCAGCAAGCAGCTTAGTTGTAAAAAAAAAAAAAAAAAAAAAAATGTGTAACCTATGGCATCTTCAATTTTTTTCTGATGCCAGAAAATGCCCACTGGAGAAAGTGAACCAACAACTCTTCTTGTGGCACATTAGATGTGCCTATAGGAAACTGAGTCAGTCTTACACAGCAGTAGAAAACTGCAGATCTGACAGGTTTACTTATAACTTAGCATGTTTACTAGTAAAACACAAAGACCAGTGCTATACAGAACGTCAGCCTTCACCTTAGGTTTCTTGGTAGCTGACCTAAGTGTCCATACATGTACTAAGTAGAAACAGCTCCATCATTAGCATATTAACTCATTACATCTGGCTAATGCCTCCACCTGTTTCTACAGTTATATCCTACTGATGCCTCTAGGCATCAAGTACTGTGTGTTCATATTTTCATTAATAATTCTAAAACCATGCTACATACAACGTATTGAAAGATTTCATCTTAAAGACTACACAATGGCAAATGCAACTGTATTGATATTTGACATCTGTTTAGTGCAAGTAAAGAGATATTATTTTTTATATATTTATTTATACTGTAACAATGTTCTTGTCTCTCCTGAATATCTCAGCAACCAAGTAAGACAGACAGCACTCCTTAGCCTCATATGAAAGCGCTTAGCTAGATGAATAAAATGCTGCTGACAGTATGTGAGTAACTTGAGTGGTTGATGAGATATTGTATGTTGTTTACAAAGTATAACAGACGTAATAGTTATTGTCTACTTTGACTTATAAAATCCAGTTTAAGACCTAGAATCTAAAGAATACTACCAGTATAAAAATAGCTTGTGCTGAAGAGTTTGACATTTACACTTTATTAGTAACTTCTGTGGTAGCAAATATATGACTGATTGTTGAAATGTGAGGACATATTCTAATTCTGACAAAGAGCTTAGGCTTCCAGAGCTCCATTGGAGGGAATGAGTTAAACACCACACTATGGTTCAAACCCATTTATTTGCACAATATTTAGACTTGTGAAATAATCAGTCTAGCCCAGGTTGACAATGGGAATCACCCTTGCACCAATGATGCCTGAAAATGATTCCTTTTTGTGAATTAACAGCTAATGGTTCTTTACCCAAGATTAACAGCTAATGGTTCTTTACCCAAGACTAATATTTTATGTTCAACATCAAAATCACTTTCAGGGAGATCTAACATTAAATGGGTCACCAAGTATTGCATTTCTCAATAAGAGATGTGTGTGAATGGAATTTTAAGATGTGCTGCAGGTTTACAGTAACCAACACATCCTGCCCTAACTTTAGGTTGGGCAGTCACTCTGTAGTGTTTAGAGAAAGTGTGACCAGATGCCAAACTGGCAGCTGTAGACTAAAATATTTTTGAGAAAGGGTGTGGTGGCAGCAAACATTGAAGGGAGAGAGAACTAAGAGAGTCTTGATTCAACGATGGGATAGAGTTTCAAATTAGAGCATAAAGAGCAAAAAGACAGCTTTGGATGACGTATTGTACATGTGCAAATTGACAATGCATTCAGAGTGACAACTTGCGCTGTATTTTGCTGTTTGTCTCATTTTATCTCTTTAAAGTTATTTTATGTTTTTATCAAATATTTTTGAGCCGTGTGCCAATGCTTGGTTCTTGTAATGTGATATTGGACTTTACTGCCTCATGCTTTTTTGATTAGAACACGCATTACATTTCTACAGCTCTAGGCAGTGGTAAGAAGCTAAACGATTTCTTGAACCACCTTGCACTGCTATCTTCTTTGACACAGCTTTGACTCTCTTTGAACTGGTTTTGTTTGCAATTGTCCATCATAACTTACACTCAGATCCCGGTATTTTGGAGGTGCTTGAAAACTCTGAGGCCGACCTGTCTGGTCATTGTTCACAAATTAGTTCAACTTCCAATGCACTGGCTTTAATTTGTTGGGTGCTAAGCTAATCTATCTACTTCTGCAATGTGAAGTATACCTGGAGAAATTTCTGCTGTAAACAGCTTGGATCCTCACCTGCTCACACCTATTCTCTTATACTGGTAACAGATCTTCGTTTTACTTGCTGACTATCTACTGTTTTTTTTCCCCTTTTGACAACACTAATTTTCCTATTAAGTCAGTGCTGCATGGTCCTAGTAGAATTAACTTGTTTGCATGATTAATCACTGTTGCTACAATGGCTTTATAATCTTGAGGCACTGGTCTACACCACAGCTAGGGAAACTGCATTGTAGAAAACTACTATCTACTGTAATTCATGTGAATTCTTGGGACAGTGGTACTGTCTATTATTAGTTTATCTATGCAAATACTCCAGATTCATCAATGCTTACACTAATTGTGCATGATCTGTATTCAGGAACATTCCTACCAAATTTTTTTGTGCCGTCATTCACTCAAAGATTAGAGAAAGTGTAGACATAATCTACACACTCTGGTGACCTTTATGAATCTCTATCAATATTTCAGGCTGCAAGAAAATCGGTAGGAAAACTAAAATTATGAGGAAGATGATGGCAGTTATACTTGTGTTGCCCCTTCACTCAGAACTGTGTACAGTTACTGTAGGCTTTCATGAATCTGGCCTTTTAGATCTTAGTGGTGAGTGATTATTGGTTCAGTCTCCCTTCCATCTTTATTGGGACCAACTTCAATATGGATTCTTATTATGAGCTATAGATGTTCTGGAAATCTCAATGGATTTATTGGCTGCTACTTAATCTTAATTTTGCATTTATTCCTGTTTTTATATGGATAATGGTTCTGTTACATTTAATCCGTCATTTCTTGTTTTCACCAGAATTATTTTAACATGGATTATATTACTTATGATAGATTTTAACTATGATCTCTATGCTAGTTGGCCAGTCTACTAGATTTCTTTACTTCCAGTCAACCTGGTTCTTCTGCCACCTAGGCCTACATTAAATTACATTTTATAGCATCCATACCTTGTCTTCTTCTTCTTTCGGCTTTTCCTGGTTAGGGGTCGTCACGGCGGATCATCTGTCCGCTCATGATTGGCAGTGGAGTTTTACGGTGTGGAGTTGCCAGCCCGGCGCCCAACCTTCCATAGAAGGCATACACGCACACACACTCATACCTAGGGCCAATTTAGAATGTCCAATCCACCTACTGCATGTGATTATTGTAAATGTTCCAACTGACTTCCTTAAGGTCTGTTTTTTTTTCTTGGGAAGACATCAACCCTGGTGAGCTTTTTTCCACCTTGAACATTTGTATTTTCTTGTTGAACTTTACAGTTCGCATTGTGACTTTGTTTTATCCTACTGGATATTACTGGAAACATTCTAACATTAGTACATATTTATTTTGGAGTGAATTTCTTATTTATGCAGTGATAATACTACTTTAGCTAGATTAATCCACTTCTGAAATTGTACTCAGCCACTCTGTACACATGGTTTAACCATCTGCTGCAGAAACAGAATGCTTACTACTGTGCTAGTTAAGCTGTCCTCTGCAAATCCCTCAAATGGTTCTTGTTTCTTTTTGGCTTCTTACTTCTTGGGACTAGTGTTTGCAAGAGTTACCGAAGAAATCTGTGCAATCTATTATGTAGGAATTTTATGAACTATTACCTTGGTTCCCCTGGTTTTCCATTTTAAGAAATTGATATTGTCAGAATATTGAATTGCAATAATCAATTGGATGTTGAAATAACTGTTTGCTTATACACGATGTTAAAGCTTTTAGAGATTCTAAAGATTTTCAAGCTTATAACACTATCAATAGTAGCTTTTTGTATGCATTATTTGAATGAAGGGTGGACTTTCTAGTGTACATATATAATAGAGCCCAAAGCACATGACTATTAAATGAATGTTATTTTTTTCTTATTAATATTTACTGTTGAAATTGAAAACAGTGCTAGAAGCTACTGAGACACATGCACCCTGAAAGTATTATTGCTACATTTTATTTTGTGCTTTACTGGCTTATTACTAACCATTTCTCTTAGTTCTTACCTCTGCCATTTCTCATCTCCAACCTCCTGTATAGTAAGTCTGCTAACCCCCCTCTCCTTCCCTGCAGCTTGCTACAGCTACACTCTCTCTCCTTTCTTAGCTGCCATTTACCCTATAACATTCCTTGGAAGTAGTAAAATTCTCCTCCTTCTAAATATCTCTTAATTATTGTATATCTGTATTGGTTCCTCCTCTTAATTTTCTTTATTTTCCTCTCCTCTCCACAGGTATACCGCCATCACTGTTCAGCGTCCCTAAACATCAAGACCAAAACAGAATACAATTGGATAACTAGCACTAATGAAAAGGTCATCCCACTAAGATACTGAGCTCCTACATCCTATAATCATTTGTAATGTATGTTGCTCTATGCTAAGGATTAATGTGTAAAACCTCTTCTGTTCTTTATTTAAAGAAAAAAAAGCAAATGGCTTCTCATACATCACCATAGTGTACTCTCTTCTCTTTCCCTTCCCATGCCATTACTTTAATCTTCCTTTGCCACTAATTTGTTCTTTTCTTCAAAATTTCTCTCCTAAGTCTCTAGGCTCTGATTCTTAACTTCTCCTCTTTTAATACTTCTATAGCAGCATATCCCTAGCTTGTTACTAATTTTCCATATTTTCTCCTTACCTTCCATAACTAGCTCATTTCTGAGCTAAATGTAAGAATCCTGAGTGACTGTTTCTGTGCAAGTCTCTGATCAGGTCCAGCCTGCTCCATTTGTCCTTGTTACGCTGGGGCTCACTCAACTCCCCTACCCTACCCCCAATTCCCACCAACCTCCACATACCCTAAATTTATACTCCATCCATACTAACCACACCCTCCATTCACTCCCAACTTCCTCCCAAACCCTCTTGTTAACACTCACTTCCTCTATACTTAGAACTCCTCCCAAGAATAGACCAACCCCATACTCCTCAATCTCTATTTCTTACAGGCCATAATTTTACCCTCCCCACCTGCCACTTAATTACCTCATAACCTTCCTATATCTCTCTACCACTCATTTTCCCCACTTTTTTATTACTATATACTAGTTTGCCTAATCTTCTAAGCTCTCTCTCCTTCTATCTATAGTTTTATTTGCAGATATAAATATTTTCTTGCATTCTTCAGAGAAGTCTTCACTATTCATTTCTGAGGAGTAGTTACAATAGGAATTGTCTAAGATGCAAAATCTAACAAGAATTTTATAAAGTTGTGAAAAATATGATTATTTTTTCATTGCATTATTATTTATTAATAATTCCAATAATTTGGGGAACAATGTCTTGCATACGTTAAAAATTGTATGTATCTTTGTTTTCACAAAGTCTCTAAATATTTGTAAAAGTAATCAATTCTTAGAATCTTGATTGTATTTGGACCTTAAATTTTCACCAGTATATATCACTATCATTTAAAAATAGATCCCAATAAATTAAATTACTTTGTTTCAATACTAGCATTTTGTTGATGTTATGAGTTTCTAAGCAGTCATTTATCTATGTAATTGGAAACATAGAAAATATTATGCCTTTGATAAAATGGTTTGAATACGTGAACTTTTGGAAGGAGGAGATGATGTTATTTACATGATGAATTTGAGATGAGGGTCTAACACTTTAGGTGCAAATCTTTTAAAAACCAGATAAAACTATTAGATACTATTTATGACTGGTTATGATATATATTTTACTAATAATATTTCTTGATATATTTGTTTCTAATTTGAATTATACGATGAATTTATCCACAATGTTATAACTTTTATAACTGTTGAAGTACCATGCAACTGAATATCAAGAAATCCTATTCCACCATTATCCCAGCCCTTTCAGTGCCAATCAAAGGAAACTCTTGATTTATTAGGATACCAAAGAATTTAATTAGATTATTACTCATAGTCTTCATTTTTTTGGGTGGAGATAGTACTAAAGCTTGTAAGACAAACCATTTTATGGAGAATTACCATCTTAATAAACATTAATCATTCTTCCACGGAAGAGAAGAATTTCTTCCAATTTGCGAATAAACTTAAAATTTTATCAACAACCTGTTGAAAGTCTGTATCATTTCTTTACTATTAGACATAATGGTTATACCAAGATATTTCATTTTATTGCTATTCCAATTGAAGAAAGGATATTTTCATATCAATTTTTAAAATGATTTATTGTTTTATTATGATTAAATCTTAAGTTTGAGATTTCTTCAAACTGACTCATAGAACTAATTATATGTTCCAAAGAATTTTCTATACTAGCTACTGTTAGTAAAATATCTTCAGCAAAGAGATAAATTTTTAGTTCGAAATCTTTTCATTTTGATACCACTAATGTTCTTATTGGATCTAATACTATTAGCAAAGGGTTCTACAGCTAATGCAAAAAGTAAAGGTAATAACAGAGAGCACCCCGGCCTTACCAGGTTACTTATCCTACCATACTTTTAGACCCCAAATGGAGGGCTACAAAGCCAAAGGAGATAGAATTTCAATATTTATCAAAGATATACATATCTTTAGGCTTGTCAAACAGTATGATACACAGGAGACACTCCAAGTGCAGTTAAATGTTGACAAAACACCTATTCAAATCATAGCTAGCTACAGACCTCCAACCATGACTCAGGACACCCACTCCACCTATCTGGACTTACTTGAATCCATCAAGATTCAACCCTCTACCTCGATCCTGGGTGAGTAACTACCCAAACATAATGTGGAAGACCTATTCTAGCCCAGACATTCCCTGACTTCATCACTGCCAATGCATTGGATTAGGTGGATGACACTCCCACAAGAGTTGAAAATATCCTGGACCTGGTACTAACCAACAGTGTCATTCTCCTTTGTGAGATCTGACCATAAAGTGATCACTTTTGAAGTCACCATCTCCCCTGAGCCCCCCCCCCCCGTCAGGGTCAAACAAAAAACTTTTTTCCAAAACTGACTACAATCCCCTGAGAGCAGGTATAAGCAGCTTCACAGCCACTGTCCCTTCAGTTGGAACTAGCCCTAATGTCCAAGCCTACACCAAAAAATTATATGAGCACCTACATAAGCTGTATGGACCCACCAATACCTAACGGGACCAAATCATCTTCAAGGAAGAGTAAACCTGTACGTGGACAGCAGCAATAAAAAAAATCTATAATAAAAGGAAGATAATTCTGTCCAGGACCAAAAAGGAGCAGGTGCCAATTTGGAAGCAATCTCTCCTTTGTCTGAACAACCAAACAAGGTCACTGGTTAAATCCTCAAAGGCTGAGTCCAAATTGGCCTCATCCACTAAGGACAATTACAAGGCCTTCTTCACATATGTCTGCAATCTCAAAGGTAACACCCAAATCTGCTCTGAATGGTGGTCAACACCACCGCATACACAAAAACCTTAGATATAGCCAACCTGTTGGCAGACAGGTTCAATAAAAATTTCACCTGAGTAAACCAGGGCATTCCCTCATCACCAGGGAGCAGGTCTTTAATGCCTCTCTCAAAGGCAAAACATACAGTCTCCATGGGACCTGATCCCTGGGTGTGTCCTACATGAACATGAGCTCTCAAGCTCCTTAAGGCACTCTACTCAACCAAAGCCTGTGCACGGGCTTCATTCCAGCCAAATGGAGGACAGTCACTGTCATCCCTCTACACAAAGGTGGAGCATCCACTGACCCAAGCAAATACAGGTCCATCAGCCTAACTAGCCTGATCTGCAAGGCCATGGAACACATCATGAACCTTATAAACAAGGACATTGGCATCCTCCAAATGCTTGACCCTACACAGTTTGATTTTGTCAAAGGGAGATCATGCCTGTTAAACTTGGTCACCTTCTTCAAAACAGTCACCAAAGCCAATGGCGAGGGGAAGATGGTGCACACTGCCTACCTTGACCTACCCGAAGCCTTGACAGTATTTCCCACTCAGGCATAATACATAAACTCTCCCAGCTAGGCATCAACCTGTATGTTACCATATGGGTAGCCAACTGGCTCACTGATAGAACCCACTCAGTCAAAACAGAGGGAAGCCACCTCAAGCAGTAGACCCATAACAAGTGATGTACCTAAAGGATCAGTCTTGGGGTCTCTACTGTTTGGGATATGCTTTTCTGAGGTGCACGTCAAAACCAGTGGTCTATGGTGACCAAGTTTACAGATGATTGCAAGCTAGGTGCTGTTTTAAAGTCCCCTAGTGATGTGAACATCCTCCAAGAGGGCCTTATCCAAACTAAAGTCTGGTGCCCGAAGAATGGCCTCAAACTGAATGCCAAGAAATGCATTATACCCTTTTGGGCAAAATGGTGCTCCCACTATGATCACATTAATAGCAAAGTGCTAAGCATGCAATCAGTCATGAGGGACTTGGTTATCCAGGTTGATAGCAACTTGACTTTTGACCATCATGTTGCCTCTGTTGTACCGAAGACTTTCTGCATGGCCCACCTCATAAATAAGGGTATTTCATCCAGGAACAAGGAGGTCATAACATCCCTGTACTTCTCCCTTATCAGACCCATTATAGAGTACAACGCCCCCTTCATCATGTACCTTGCCAAGCACATACAGCAGCTGGAGATACCACAGAGGTTCCTGACCAGGAAAATCCAGGGTTTCAAATACCTAGCCTATACAGATAGGCTAAAGGCCCTGAGCCTCTACTCAGTTTCATACACAATGCGCAGAGGTGACCTGTGTCTGGCATACAAGGCCATCTCAGACCCAGCCTTAATGGAGTTGCTGCATATCCATAAGTCAAACTTCACTCGCATAACCCAATGCAAGGCTTCAACCTGCTCTGTGACATTAACAGAACTTGGTGGGATAGATTCGTGTCCCAAAGACTCTCCATCTGTGGAATAGACTCCCTCTCCATGTCAAGCAGAGTATCTCACTAGTCCTATTTAAGAGGAACCTGGACTTGATGGGAAACAGAAAATATACCCCTGGGATCCCACCTGTGTCCCTGGTTGAAACAGGAAATAAGTGCTACTTTGTGAGAGCATGGACAAAATTGTTGGCTAGTCTTATAATGGCCTCTGGGCCAATAGCCTAGTATCATCCTATGACCCTATGGCAGCCTGGTTGTGTGCCTTTTGCTAATTTAAAGGAATTATAAAGAAAATAACATTTAACATAAGCACTGCAGTTAATATATAACTTAGAAATTAATACACTTAGCTTAGGTGAAAAATTATACACTTTAGGCATTTTAAACAGGTATGACTAATTAACAGAGTCAAAAGCCTTATCTATATCGAGATTAATGATAGAAAGTACTTTTTTAATTTTATTTGCATAGTCTATTAATGTATGTATTATTATTATATTATCCTGTACTGTACTTTTTTTATTTTTAAAATAAACCCAGTCTGATCATTGTTAATTAGTTTAGGTATAAGTAGATTAATTTTGTTAGCTAAAATGGACATGAACATCTTATAGTCCACATTTAAAAGTGAAATGGGTCTGTATGATGAGCACTTTGTAGGATCCTTATTTTGTTTTAAAATAGGTGATATAAAAGAATGTTTCCATGATGGGGGGACTTCAGAAGCTTTTATTTCTGTATTGAACTTATTTTATATTTTAACCACATAATCTGGTAGTATTGTATATAGTAGTGGTATAAGACCTTATAAGCCTGGCGCCTTATTATTTTTTAACTTTATTATATCTTTATTTCTCTTAGAGTAAATGGTCTATGTTAATTTATTATTCATATTTTCCCTGAAAAAAAGTTTCAACTATATCATTATCTAGCTTATTTGTATTATTTATATTTTCATAAAATATTGTAAACCCCTAAAAATACCTTTAATATTTGCTGAGGGAGTTACAGAAACCTTGGGACACTCAAAAGCTGGAATGGGTATTGTGTCAACTCAAATTCCTATCCCAAATGACTAGAAATGGACGTGAGATGATGTGGTTCTGAAACCTGGACACCATTTTAGCAGCCATTTTTTGTGAATGATTGGGCCTTTTCATTAGTCACTTCTACTCCCAGGGCCTCATTTGTAAAAGATATAAAGGTACAGTGGTTTCCTAAAGGGTGGGACAGATAGGAGATATGTAACAATCTCAGACTTTAATGACTGCCCCTTTTCTAGCCAAAGCAAGACCCACAGCTATTTTCCTTTGTCTATTGTTTTTACTTTTTTCAAACATTTTAGAGGATTCCACAGGATTGCTGCTTCCTTCAGACCTTGAGGTATCAGCTGAATAATGGGTGGATGACACGAGAAACAAAGCAAATAGGATTGGGAGTTCACTGAATTCAAATCTCGCAGATCCCCTTAACAACCTTTTGTTAAATGTAGCACAGTGCTTTCCCATCATGCTCTTCTTCTTGGAGAAAAAGAAATTGGGGAGATAGAGACAGAGATATACAGTTTCCAATTCTTTAGAAGAAAACATGGTGCTTATTATCAAGATCAACTGGAAATGTCTGATGATAAAATGATTGGAGTGATCATTCCCCTTAAGGGTCAAAGTAATGGATATGACGGATAGTTATGCTCCCTTTTACAATAAGGCTGTCCATTAAGCTAGAACAACATCCACCGGCAATCAGCAACAATGGTCCTTATGAAGACCATGCAAGCGTCAGTCAACAGCAATGGTCCTTACGAAGATCATATTGTGATACTATAGGTCAGTGTATGAACACCATATTGTGATACTATAGGTCAGTGTACAAAAGTAGAAACAATACCAATTCCAGACGCGAATCACCAATCTTGCATGAAGTGCTCATAAACAGAAAAAAACATAATTTGCTAAAACACAACTTTATTTTTAGCGCTTTCGTCAGAATATAACAAAGACTTCTTCAGAATACTAGACTCAATAACCACATATGTTTTAAATACTTTCATACATTAAGTCATTTGATAAAATGGTCCAATAAGAACCCAACTGAATACAATTAAAAACATACGAAATGATTACACTCTTAAAGAAATCAACAAAAAAATGTTGTATATTAATACTTGAACACGACAACAACACATTGGATAAAAATAGCAAAAAAATATAAAATATGCACTCATTGTACCTGTCTGTCCAATGGTGGTTAAAAACTAAACCCTGTATGAGCGCAGTTTTAAAAAACTAACTATAGATATACCATCATTTAAACCAGGTGCACATAAGGCATTTAACCTAATCTGCCAACATAGCTCTTTAAAGTCTATTGAGTCTTCCCACGGTCCTCCTCTGGGGTCCTGTGGAACTTTTTCAACAACAACAAATTTGAAACAATGTGGAGCGTTATTCTCAATATGCCTATATAGTGCATTGTTTTTGTTTTTATTTTTAGTATCTCTGGCATGCTGATACATCCGTTCTTTAAATTTTCTCTTTGTCTTGCCAATATAAAAGCCAGAACAAGCCTCACACAAAGCTGCATAAACAACTCCCACAGTATCACAAGTAAATTTTCCTGCTATCTTAATATAAAAGTTGTTAATTTTGATCTTATTTACTGATTTAACTAGTGGACACTGAGAATAAAATCAGCATTTTTTTCATTCCACCCTTTCTTTTGTGGTGTACTGTCCTTTCTTTTCTAAAAGTTGTTTTAACGTATATCCTTTTCTAAATACAATATTGGGTTTAAAACCTAATTTTTCCATAACTCCATCAAAACCCTGAAAAATATGCCAATTCTTGTTTAAAATGTGAGACAGAAAATGGTGATCTACACTAAATGTAGTAACAAAAGAAGAAATATAGTTCTTATAATCTGTTTTTTCATGTCTATAGTGGCCATCTGCTAAAATACTTTTTTTGCCATGATTAAGGAGGGGTGCTATGATTCCTTTTTCTCTTTTAGTACCTACTTAATTAAATAAATTATCCAAAAATTCTTCCGGGTAATCTTGAGATGAAAACATTTCCAAACGTAAATGACACTGAGCCAAAAAATCTTCATCTTTCGTGACCATACGGGCTAATCTTATAAATTGCCCTTTAACTAAACTCTTCTTTACATGCAAAGGGTGACTGCTATTATAATGCAGTAGACTGTTACTATAAGTTGATTTTCTGAATAACTTGCTTACAAAACAGTTGTTCTCCTTTCTGATAGTAGCATCAAGATAATTGATAATATCCCTACAATATGTGTGAGTAAATTTCAGTAGTGTTGTTGATATAATATACAAAGTCCTGTATTGCTGTCTCATCACCTATCCATAAAAAACAAATTATCTATATAACGTAAGTAACTCAGCCACTGGGGATGCACAAGCCAGTACATTTCTTTGTGCCGGTCCCAAGCCTGGATAAATGGGGAGGGTTGCATCAGGAAGGGCATCCGGCATAAAATTTTGCCAAATCATACATGCGGAAAACTGTACAGAAATTCATACTGGATCGGTCGAGGCCCTAGTTAACAACGACTGCCACCAGTACTGTTGACCGAAGGAGGAGAAGAGGCGGAAGGCATGCCCGAAGGCAGGTAAAGGCTAGGACTGTGATAGTGAGGTTCGGAACTTTGAATGTTGGCAGTATGACTGGTATAGGGAGGGAGCTTGCTGATATGATGGACCAAAGGGCGATTGGTATATTGTGCGTGCAAGAGACCAGATGGAAGGAGAGCAAGGCTAGGTGTATCGGAGATGGTTTCAAATTGTTTTATCATGGTGTGGATGGGAGGAGAAATGGCCTAGGCATTATCCTGAAGGAACAGTACGCTAAGAGTATTTTGGAGGTGAAAAGAGTGTCGGATAGAGTGATGTTTATGAAGCTTGAAATTGATGGTGTAATGATGAATGTTGTTAGTGCATATGCTCCACAAGTTGGGTGTGCGATGGATGAGAAAGAAAAATTTTGGAGTGGGTTGGATGAAGTGGTGATGACTGTACCCAAGGATGAGAGACTGGTGATTGGAGCAGATTTCAATGGGCATGTTGGTGAAGGGAACAGAGGGGATGAGGAAGTGATGGGTAGGTATGGTGTTAAGCAAAGGAATGCAGAAGGTCAGATGGTAGTGGATTTTGTGAAAAGGATGGACATGGCTGTGATGAATACATATTTTAACAAGAGGGAGGAGCATAGGGTGACATACAAGAGTGGAGGAAGATGCACACAGGTGGATTATATCTTATGTAGAAGGGCCAGTGTGAAGGAGATTGGAGACTGTAAAGTGGTGGCAGGGGAAAGTGTAGTTAGGCAGCATAGGATGGTGGTTTGTAGGATGACACTGGTGATCAAGAAGAGGAGGATGAGTGTGAGGGCAGCACCAAGGATCAAATGGTGGAAATTGAAAAAGGGTAACTGTGAGGTGGAGTTCAGGGATGAGTTAAGACAGGCACTGGGTGGCAGTGAAGAGTTACCGAATAGCTGAGTAACTACAGCAGAGCTAGTAAGAGAAATGGCTAGAAGGGTGCTTGCTGTGACATCTGGAAAGAGGAAGGAGAACAAGGAGACCTGGTGGTGGAATGAAGAAGTACAGGAGAGTATACAGAGAAAGAGATGAAGAAAGTAGACAAGAGTATAAGGAAATGAGGTGCATGGCAAAGACAGAGGTGGCGAAGGCTAAGGATTAGGCGTATGAAGAGTTGTATAAAAGGTTGGACACTAAGGAGGGAGAAAAGGACCTATACCGATTGGCTAGACAGAGGGACCGAGCTAGTAAAGATGTGCAGCAGGTAAGGGTGATAAAGGATAATGAGCGAAATGTACTCACAAGTGAGGAAAGCGTGTTGAGCAGATGGAAAGAGTAGTTTGAGGGGTTGATGAATGAAGAGAATGAGAGGGAGAGAAGGTTGGATGATGTGCGGATAGTGAATCATGAAGTGCAGTGGATTAGCAAGGAGGAAGTAAGGATAGCTATGAAGAGGATGAAGAACGGAAAGGCTATTTGTCCAGATGACATACCTGTGGAAGCATGGAGGTGTTTAGGTGAAATGGCAGTGGAGTTTTTAACTAGATTGTTTAATGAAACATTGGAAAGTGAGAGGATGCCTGAGGAATGGAGAAAACGTGTTTTGGTACCGATTTTTAAGAATAAGGGTGATGTGCAGAGCTGTAGTAACTACAGAGGGATTAAACTGATCAGTCACAGCATGAAGTTATGGGAAAGAATAGTGGAAGCTAGGTTAAGAAGGGAGGTGATGATTAGTGATCAGCAGTATGGTTTCATGCCAAGAAAGATGCAATGTTTGCTCTGAGAGTGTTGATGGAGAAGTACAGAGAAGGTCAGAAGGAGTTGCATTGTGTCTTTGTGGATTTAGAGAAAGCATATGACAGGGTGCCTAGAGAGGAGTTGTGGTATTGTATGAGGAAGCCGGGAATGTCAGAGAAGTATGTAAGAGTGGTACAGGATATGTACGAGGGTAGTGTGACAGCGGTGAGGTCTGCGGTGGGAGTGACGGATGCGTTTAAGATGGAGGTGGGATTACATCAAGGATCAGCTCTGAGCCCTTTCTTATTTGCAATGGTGATGGACAGGTTAACAGACAAGATCAGACAAGAGTCCCCGTGGACTATGATGTTTGCAGATGACATTGTAGTCTGTAGTGAGAGTAGGAAACAGGTGGAGGAAACCCTAGAAAGGTGGAGATATGCTCTAGAGAGAAGAGGAATGAAGGCCAGCAGGACTAAGACAGAATATATGTGTGTGAATGAGAGGGAGGATAGAGGAATGGTGAGGATGCAGGGAGTAGAGGTGGCAAAGGTGAATGAGTTTAAGTACTTGGGATCAACAGTTCAGAGTAATGGTGAGTGTGGAATAGAGGTGAAGAAGAGAGTACAGGCAGGATGGAGTGGGTGGAGAAGAGTGTCAGGAGTGATTTGTGACAGATGAGTACCAGTAAGAGTGAAAGGGAAGGTCTACAAGAGGGTAGTGAGACCAGCTATGTTATATGGGTTGGAGACATTGGCATTGACAAAAAGGCAGGAGTCAGAGCTTGTCGTGGCAGAGTTGAATATGTTAAGATTTCCACTGGGTGTGACGAGGATGGACAGGATTAGGAATAAGTATATTAGAGGGTCAGCCCAGGTTGGAAGGTTTGGAGACAAAGCCAGAGAGGCAAGATTATGTTGGTTTGGACATGTGCTGAGGAGGTATGCAGAGTATATTGGGAAAAAGATGCTAAGGATGAAGCTGCCAGGTAACAGGAAAAGAGGAAGGCCTAAGATAAGGTTTATGGATGTGGTGAGAGAGGACATGTAGGTGGTTGTTGTGACAGAGTAAGATGCAGAAGACAGGAAGAAATGGAAACAGTTGATCTGCTGTGGCGACACCTAATGGGATCAGCCAAAAGAAGAAGAAAGAAGATCTATATAACGTAAGTAA
Organism: Protopterus annectens; assembly: GCF_019279795.1. Lineage (NCBI taxonomy): Eukaryota > Metazoa > Chordata > Ceratodontiformes > Protopteridae > Protopterus > Protopterus annectens. The sequence goes on along the minus strand of NC_056748.1, from coordinate 1,141,372,295 downwards.
AGAATCCATTTATCAGCAAATAAGGAATTAAATAAATATTTGCGCTCCCACTTTAACATAACAATGTTTGCAAAAATGGGGGCACATATCGCCCCCATTGCCACACCTGTTTTTTGGTGAAAAAGTTGACCTTCAAAAAAAATAAAATTGTTTTTTAGCATGATATCCATCAAAGTAACAAGAGTAAGCACCTGGTTATTAGTGAACAATGAACAACCATACAAGAATTCTTTAAACCACTCAATACCGATGTCATGTGAGTTAGTTATATAGGCTGACTACATCCACAGTCAAGAAAGAAACATTTTTGTCACAATGTAATTCATTTAGTTTTTTCAGAAAGTGCCAAGAATCTATACCTATATGCTCTTCATTTTTAAGAACTTCTTTAAGTGTGTGGTCCAAGTACTTTCCTATAAATTCTGTTTTTGAGCCATTAGCACTAACAATTGGCCTCATAGGAGGATCCACTTTATCTTTGTGTATCTTTGGGATGCCAAAGATACATGGTGTTCTAGGATGTTTTACTACAAGAAATTCTAATAACCTACCATCTATTAATTCTTGATCATTCAAATCTTGTAAAGCCATGTCTATTCTTGGGTATGAAACATTGATAAACGTTTTAGAAACTTCTTCATATGTACTGTCTTCCAACAACAATGCATTAATTCTGTTGGTGTAATCAACTTTAGACATCCCTCTGGCTCTAACCATAATACCCTACCCAAATAGCCAACTCATTTAACACTTTCTTTACAGAAACTGTTAAATCCCTGGCCAACCAACTATCTCCTAACACCACATGCTCTAGCACAGCCACGATCAATAACTCTCTCCTATTTCATTTTCAACCAGTTCCCACATCCCTTGTCTGTAAACTTATCCACCAGCTTAAACCCACCACACTCTCTGCAGATCAACTACCTGCAGAATATCTGCAAAAATCAGCTAAAGAAATTGCTTACCCCATATCCATCCTCATTAACAGAACAATAACTGAAGGATACATCCCATCCATCTGGAAAGTCTGCCACATTATCCCCCTGCACAAAGGCAGGACTTCCAAGGACCTTTCCAACTACAGGCCCATAGCCATATTATCCCCTGTTGCAAGGATAATGGAGAAATGTATTCACAGGCAACTTTTAACCCACCTACTTGAAAAAATTCTACTAGCCAACTGTCAGCATGGTTTTAGACCATTTCATAGCACCACCTCTGCTCTTTTATCTTTTTCTGACCATATTAATAGAAATCGTAATAATGACACCCTATCCTCAGCCCTCTTTATTGATCTGTCGAAAGCTTTTGACATGGTCAACCATCACCTCCTCATAAACACTCTTAGAAACCTGTCATTGGATGATCTTGTTATTCAGTGATTCCAGTCCTACTTAAATAATAGAAAACAAGCTGTACTATGGGCAAAAACCTTATCTTCCCACCTTCCAGTTACCCTAGGAGTCCCACAAGGATCCATATTGGGACCTTTACTTTTCTCCATCTTTACAAATGACCTCCACTCTGTTATCCCACAAGCCACCTGCATCCAATACGCAGATGACTCTACACTTATATGCTCTGCCACTTCCCCATCAGAACTTCAATCCCTAACCCAAAAGACCTTTAATACAATTGAAAATTGGCTCCTGCATAGATATCTTATCTTAAACCAAAAGAAAACAAAAATTCTACTATTCACACCCACCCGTAGAACCTCCCCACCTAACTTTACCATAACCTCTAGTAACAGAACCATTATATCTCCTGATACTAGCACTAAACTACTCAGGGTTCTAATTGATAATCTCTCTTATGAGCCTCACATCAATAACACTATAAAAACAGTTAAAAAGAAATTAGGTTCCCTCTATAGGATCAAACCCTTTCTGACTCCATTAGCCAGAATTACCATAGCCCGCACCCACCTTATATCTTCTCTGCTTTATGCATCTCCCATCTATACCAAATTATGTAAAAGTGCTCTGAATAAACTGACTACCTCGTACAACAATATTGCCAGATTTGCTGCAGGGTCCTCCTATAGAACCCATCATTGTATCAGTTTGAATCAACTAGACTGGCTTGAATTGCCAAACATAATATTATTCAATCAAATAATTGTAACCCACAAGATGCTGTACCACCCAGAAAATACTCCTATACTCACTTCCTTGGTCACCCCCTAAAATAATCTCAAAATCCTTCGCTCATCTAACAAACTACTAATACAAATATCTAAATCCAATAACTCAGCAGGGGACACTCTGCTCTCTAACACAGTGGGTAAAACCTGGAACAGCCTCCCTCAATCACCTAACCTCACTATCCTCAGTTAACCTATTTAAAAGTAAACTTAAACCTTACCTCAAATCACACTGGCTATGCCCCTGTGCTAACCCAGATTAAACAACTTCCCCTACCCATTATAACATAATTTTTATCACTTATCTTATTAAGGGCATATACCTATGTATATAGTGTCTGTCTTATCAACTAAACCAGCCTACTTTTTTAGGACTTGTGTGTAAATTTTATAGTACGAGTCTGTTAAAGTATTGCTTATAAAGTACATTCTCTACATTTCTCATTTTTTGACATGTTTTGTGTGACTTTCTAATTAATAGTTCAAATGTCTTTTGTAAATATCATTGTCCTTATGTATTGGTTGTTTAACTTGTGGAGCTTTTCTCCCCGGGCCTCTACTGAAAATGGACATATATCCAGTTGGACTAGCCCGGTCAACAAATGTAAAATAAAAATAGTACCATATCCCCCTCCCTTGTCTGGCTTCATTATACGAATTGAAGTGTTGTTAATCAATTTTTGTAATAATTGACATTCTGTATTTGATAAATTGTGCACAATGTTTCCTTTACAAGCTAACATTGCACGAATATCAAAATTACATACATAATTTTTCAAAAACTGTCACAATGTATCAGAGGAGGATTAAAAAGACTTTTTTATGAATAGGAAAATTATCACCATTGCTAACACTATTACTGAACATTAAACGAACATTGAGATTTCTCACAAACATTTTTAAATCTAAAATAATTTCGACTAGGTCAGAGTATCTTGTAAGCACAAAGTTTAAACCCTTACAGAGTAAATTTGTAATGTTCACATCAAAAAAAAATGTGGTGAAATTAAAAACAGTAAAGTCACCTTTTGAGTTAGTAATTTCCGTGACATGATCACAATTATGATTGTTTGTATCATTATGGTCTTCAGATGACATGACGAACACGTCTAGGGCTTCAACTTGCAGTCCTCAAAAATCATCATAACTACCAGATGAATTTATTAACTCTGTGCCATTTACTTCCAATACTGTTGCTGTTTGTTGTAAAAAGATTGCCAATTCTGATACCCTCGACCTTGTCGATAACGTAGTGGCCTGTAGTCTGCTTGTTGTGCTTGGTTCCATATTCTCGTTGATCTCCTCTGGATGTCCCGCCCTAAAGGGGCTTGTTCACTACGTGACGCATTAGTGGTAACTTCCTGCTCATTGATGGTGTTATGATCAAAACCTGAATTAAATGAAGCCTGTGCTGGTTTAGGATACGCCAAACCTGACGCATATGCATTAATGTCTCTTAGTAACGTTTTCTCCTTACGATGTTGTACATCTCCAGTGATTTTGTCAGTGCTATCAAACACATTCTTGTACTTAGAAACATTATGTTCAAAAAGTAAATCACTACATATAGTTTTGTCCAAATCAGACAATTCTCTCTGCAAAGTTTCTATATTATTATGATTATGTTTCATTAAAATATCCAGCAATTCCATAACTTGTCTGTCGAACAATGCAACAAGTTCAAGATAAAGTGGTGAATTTTATACAAGTCCTGTAGGGTACTTCCAATGCCCAAGACCCTTCGGCACCACTGTTTTTAATGCATTCAAAACAAAAAAAAAATTGGCATTTTCTAACTAATTTTTTGTACTTTAGTAATTTTGATTCAAACATATTCAGGAATTGTTGAAATGTACAAGTACCATGATTGTTATTTCTTCCACTCACAAACAGAAAATCTTTCTGTAACCAGTCTGTTAAATTCTGCCTCATAAATAAACAGTTATTAGTACCTTGTGTATTGGTTGTGTTCGGACCTGAATTGGATAAATTAGAACTTAACCAAATATTTTCAGAGTTGCTCCCACTGGGAGCCTCCTCAGAAATTTCTTGTATCAGTTGGGTTAACAATCCAATGTTCTCCACTGGGTCATTCCCCAGAGTAATAGTATGCAAGGAGGTGTCCATGTCTCAAATCAGCATACACTTATGACTCCACAAACTAGTAACCCAAACGAAACTAGAAAATACTAATTCCAGACACAAATCACCAATCTTGCATGAAGTGCTCATAAACAGCAAAAACCGTAATTTGCTAAAACGCAACTTTATTTTTAATGCTTTCATCAGAATATAACAAAGACTTCTTCAGAATACTAGACTCAATAACCACATATGTTTTAAATACTTTCATACATTGTCATGTGATAAAATGGTCCAATGAGAACCCAACTGAATACAATTAAAAAATGATTACGCTCTTAAAGAAATAAAAAATGTTGTGTATTAATACTTGAACACGACAACACCATATTGGATAAAAACGAGAAAAAAAGCTAAAATATGCATTCATTGTACCTGTCTGTCCAATGGTGGTTAAAAAACTAAACCCTCACTCATCACTTACTTAAAATAAATAATACCGTTCATTATAATTTCAAGTCTCACTAGTAGGCATACTTTGGTCCCAAAGGATCATGGGCTTGCACTTCCATTGGACTGATTCGAGCAGCATCTTCTGTGGCTGTGCAATCCAATCCAGAAGTGGCAGGCCTTTCCACACTCTGAGCAGCAATAGCCAGATGTTGGTTGGTATCATGGTCTCAAATCTTCCTGAGAGCTCTCTTATCCTCTCCTCATCAAGGTGGTTTCATACATAGTGAGACCTTCCTTCACTTCCCATTTCCGGGCAATCTTGTTTGAGATGAGAGAATACCAGGTGTTCATGCTGAGAGAGTGCTGAAGTCACATATTCATATGTCTTTGTAGTACAATTTGGGTCACTTTTTGCCCTCTTTCCAGACTCCTTTTTGGTATTCGGCCATCTGTTATGTGTGAGACATGATCCAACCAATGCATACTTCTCTGTTTTGGAAGGATGAACATAGAGGTGGTGCCAGTCCTCTCAAGCACTGAGCTTTTGGGAATCTTGTCCTGCCATGAGTTATCAAGTATGCTCCTAAGGCAGTGCATATGTGGACTTCATTAAGCCGCTGCTCCTGTTTTGAGCATAGGGTCCATGTTTCACTGGCATACAGTAACTTGCTCAAAACACAGGCTGTGTAAACCTTCACCTTACTGTGCACAGTGAGCTGATTAGTTCATACTCTCCTTCTCAGCCTAAAAAACATTGTGGCAGCTTTTCCCATGCGTTTGTTAATCTCCCTTTCAAGTGACAAGTTGTCAGAGATTTTAGAGCCTAGGTACACGCACTCAGACAACCTCCAGCTCATAGCCACTCATCATGATTGATGTCTCATTGCCCACATTTTGGCCCATCATCTGGGTCTTCTTTAAATGATCATGTGGCCAAATTCCATACATGCAGCCACAAAGTATGTTACGAGTGAAGTTCTTGCTGAGTGCAAGCTAAAATAGCTGCATCATCAGTAAAGAGAAATCCTCTTGTATGTTTCCTAAGCACCCTGGTCTTTGATCTAACTCTCAGCAGTTTGAAGAGGTTACTGTCCATTCTGGTTCAGAGAAAGACACCCTCTGTAGTAGTTCCAAAAGCAAATTTCAAAAGAACGGAAAAGAAGGTACCAAACAATGCTGGAGCCAGTACACACCCCTGCTTTACTCCAATGAGAATCTTGAAAGGTTCAGATGTGGCTCTGTCATACATGATGGCCCCCTTCATGGCATCATTGCAGTATTGGAGGACAGCCGATCTTTGCCAAAATCGCAAGCAGACCTTTCCTACTGAAGAACTTGAATGCCTTGGTCAGATCAATGAAGGCGACATACAGAGGTTTGTTCTGCTTCCTGCACTTTTGCTGTAGTTGCTTAACAGCGACAACCATGTCTATAGTACACCACCCAACTCTGAACCCACACACTGAGACTTGGGGTGAAGACTCTTTGCAAGAACCTGGAGCCTCTTGAGGACAACACATGCAAACAGCTTCACCATGATATAGACACAGGAGATGCCACAACAGTAGTTACAATCACTTTTGCCACCCTTATTCTTATAGATAGTATGTTATCATCCCTCATGTCTTGCGGCACACTACCTTCTCTCCAGCATTGGCAAGGTATAGCATGTGACCCTGAGATTATGGTACCATTGGCACATTTGAGGATTTGTGAGGGAATACTCTCTTTCTTGGGAATTTTTCCTGAACAGAGTGCTTTTATTGTATTGTTGAGTTCCTCAAAGGTGGACTCAGTATTATGTTCATTCATAGTTTGCAGAGGCTTGATGGCATTCAGGGCTCTCTTTGTAAGTATGGTCTCTCTGGCATACAAATGTGAGTAGTGTTCCACCCAGAATTCTGTCCTTCAAGACTTTGCTTTTGGCTGACTTAAGTAAGGTGATCTTTTGTGATCAGCCAGTGGCTTTCCCGATCTATTATACATAACTCGCATGTTACCAATGTCTGTGGCCTGCTGAATCAAAATTAGAGTGAATAATCATTTGCACACCACCAAGCTACCTGCTGCACTTGACTCTGAGCACACTGGAGTGTCTACAAGTTCTCCCCATTGGGCTAGACCAGTATGCAGCCAGTGCCCGTCTTCTTCTCAATCACAGGTGTCAGCACTTCAGTGTGGGCTTCAAACCAATCAGCACACTTGACTGTCTTCTTACCAAAGCCAAAGTTGGATATTGTAGTGTTTTAGATACCATCACATAGTTTTTTCCCCATATCTTGCTGTGTCAGTATCATCCAGACAGGGCAAAGTCTCTTCAAGTGCTTGAACACATGAGTATATTTGAAGGGTCACAAGTCTCGCCTACGTCAATGCATGGCCTCCTTTCCTTTTTAAAGCAAAGGGATCTTTGCATCTGGATGTTCACTTTACTACACATGAGCAAGTGGTCAGTATTACAGTAACTTCTTATTACCCTGACACTACCTAAACTGCTGCATTTGGTGTGTATCTTTGTGTTGGGGCTTGACATTGAAAAAGGCATTCATGACACAGAGGTCATAGTGGGAACAAATTTCAAGGTGATGCTATCCATTTTCTTTCATCTTTTCTGTTCTGAACTGTCCCAGACAAGATGGCCATCTGTGACGTCACTGTCAACTCTGGCATTAAAATCATGAAGAATGAATAACGGTTCATGGGAAAGGACCTCATTGATGGCAGCACTAAGTTCATCATAGAATTTGATTTTTAACTTCCTGACTAGAAGTTAAAGTAGGAGCGTAGATGTTGACCTTGGACACTGGTGTTTGTAGCTGAATTTTCAGCAGTCTCTTATTTCTCATATTTGATGGTATGACTGAACAAATGAGGTGGTTTCCCTGGTCTCTTCTGGAAGCTACCCATACCAGAAAAAAAATGAAGTCTTTCTCCCTGAGACATCCATTGGATGGTAGCCTTATTTCCTGAAGAGCCACAATGTCCATCTGCAATCTGCTGAACTCATTGTTAATGGCTGCTGTCTTCCAAGCATCACTGATGTTCTGTAGAGTCATTGTCCTTATGTTCCAAGTGTCTAGTCTAAAGGCTGGTTTATGTTGTTGCCTTTTGGATTTCCAGGTGTATGGTTAACAATCTACCTGTTGGGTGTTCCCTAAGCCCCACACACCCAGTGGAGTAAATGGACTGTGGTGAGGCAACACCTATTTAGCTGGAGGCTGTCCAACCTAAGGCAGGCAGTAGTTGCCCAATGAGATCAAAGAATCTCTCCCACCAATGAAAGCAGCACCTGGCACCTCACTTTATGCCAATTGAATGCGTTGGCTTATTACTGGAAACTGCCACTTCCCATGTTGTGTCACCACTTTCAGAGTGAAGCTGGAGTGTCCTCTCCAGTGCGCAGTAGTCTGGGCAAGTACATTTGAGGAAACTGCTGATACCCAGCAGCAGATTCTCCCTCTCCATGTCACTAATGTAATCCAAGGGGAAAGGCAAGGCCAGTGCAACTTGCATCAGTGTCATCACAGAAGCTGCCAGAGCGAGGTTGATTACAACCTCAAACTGCCTTAGGGGCTCCATCTCCAGATTTTCCTCAGGGTTTACTCCTAAAGACTTCACAATGACTAGGTATTGCCACTAGGTAGTAGGGATTTTAAATCAGAGTTATTAAATGCATGTAAAATAAAAAATATGTTGGCAGGTATTTGCCAGTGAATCAGTCATAATTATAAACATAAGTCAACAGTCCTTTCTTAATAATATGTGTGTTAACACATACTAACAATGTGTGTATGCTGTGCATTATTAACAACCAAAATTCTGTTGCCTCATTACCATCACAGAGATTTTATCAGTGGCAGAAAAAAACCCTGAAATGAACAAAATCCAATGCAAATGAAAAACATCTGCCTTTTCAGATCGTAAGTAGAAAAAAATGGTAAAAATTAAATTATTTTGGGAGTTCCACTCTCTCACCCTTATTTTATACATGCAAACTCCACAGATAGTACTGCCAGCTATGCCAGAGAAGAAGGGCAGTGGATGTGTAACATATGCCAGCTAGGCTAGCTGGAAATCTGCAAAGAATTATATGTCATTTGTATATCAAACTGATTTGTACAGATGCTTGTGTTGAAAATCTATTTGTAAAGTTGTTTCTTTTAAAATGTGTCAACAGTGTACCCTGCTGGCAAGCCAAGAAAGGCACATGCATTATTGTAACTGTTTGAATGTATATGCTTGAACAGAGGATACTGGAAGAGAAGAGGTTAAGCTTAGTCCCAGCTAACTTTGGAAAATAGCTGAAATTAAAATTAGGCCATAAAAATTATAATTTACAGTTCTGATTGTAGCCAGAGACAAAATATCTGTGAGAAGCCTGGCTTAGTAGCTCTGTATGAGGAGTAGAGGTTTAAAATTGTTTTATGACTTCCAGGAGCAGCAGCAGATCTGAGCAAAACTATTTGTCTGTATGGTAACATATAGGTGCTAAAATCCTGGCAGCTTCTAGTGTGGTGATGGTATCGGAAACAGAGTCAGATGACCAGATGTGATGTCAGTCTGTAAGCTATCCCAGGAGTAATACTTAGATATTATATTGAGAAGTCTCTCAGTCAGACTGGGCAGTTTATTTCTTGGAACCTGACACAGAAGGATCCCTCACCTACTTCATCTTGCCTTACTCTTGTAAGTGAACCAGGTAATTTTTTACTCTTTAGATTAGTCAGGAAAATATATGGAGATTTGTTAAGTACTGTCTTTCTGTAACTGTGTGAATCTTTTCATCTGTGTTACGTTAATATTTCTTGCGATTGAAGCTCTAGTGTTTTCTGTAAATAGATATTTAGTATTTTCATGTTCTTTTATTATTTATTATTAAATATATTTAAACTTCTCATTGTGGCTGTTCTTTTACAGAAATATTTTAACCTTTGAGGGTACTTACATGAATTTGGTGACAGCTCCAGCCACTCCTGAAGCCTGGCTGTTTGATCAAAATTACCATTTCTATTAATACTAATTTCACTCAGTATAATTGGAGACCCTTTTAATCACCTTACTCTACCTAACTGGTGGCTGTGAATCTACCTTACAGTCTGGGCAAAGTTGGTAGAGCGGGTAATCTGTGCCAGCCTTTCGTGTGTGTGTGTGTGTGTGTGTGTGTGTGTGTGTGTGTGTGTGTGTGTGTGAAAAATCAAATCTCACAGTGTGTGTGTCAGCTACTTGGAACAGGTACATGAAGTACTGGTTTTATATAGAGTGGTGGAGAGCTTTGATTGGGCACTCAGTTGAGGACTTAACTGCAGTTGTGCCAGTAGAGAGCCTTACTGGAGACCTGGGAAGAGACAGAGAGAGAACCAGACACTGGGCTGTGTGTTCCCTTTTTGCTCTTAAGGGAAATTATGCTTGATGAAGAGAGGTCTGCATCTGGAAATACTGAATGTATCCATTTATATTCCAAATGAACATCCCTCTCCAGTGTTAGTGGTGAGGACTAAGGCTCCTTGATTACTGGCCCAGAGTGAGGATATCATTCACAGTTTCAACCACAATGAGAAGAGAAACATCCCTAAGAAATGCAGTTACTATCATGCAACTTGTTTGATCCTGCACGTAATAATGAATTCACTGAATTGTTTACGACAGTGTTAGCAACTGTTGACAAAGCTGTACATTCAACAGACTACTGGGAAACCATATACATGTATATACTGTAACCACAAGTGGGTGGTTCTCAGCAGTTAGAAGTATGGAAAAGACCAAAAGAGTGGTAACAGATTGTAAGTCAATAAATAACAAAATGTACTGTGAACATATGACTAGAACTAGTGTCGGTGATAAATGATCTAAAACAGCTTAAGTTAGATAATGTCTACTTTTGCTGAAAGGAACATACAGACCAGAGTTGTAAGCTCTGGAGAAGAGACCTGCAACCAGAGGAAATCTACATGATACAAGCCTGGAACCAGTTCATACTGAGCAATCCAGGGCAGATTTTGTTACCAGGGACTGTTTACCTAGAACCTAGAACTGTATTAAAGCACTGCATTATTTTAAGTTAAAGTCTACAAGACTTTGGAAGAACTAACACTTTTAATGTTGTTGTACAAAGTTAACATGATGAATTTTGAAAAGCTAGGTGTCTGAGTTGCATCAACTTCCACACTGGTGGATGCAGATGTCAATTTTGGACATAAGTCAGTCAGCCTGAATCCAAATGGCTCCCTACTGAAATGTCGACACTTAAAATGCTGAGTGACAAGAACCTGAAAAAAAGACCAAAAACACAGGAGAACAGCAACTCTCAAAAAATCGCTCTTCTCCATTAAACTTCTTTTTATGGGGGGGGGGTGGCAAGTCTCCCTGCAACCCACACCCCCTGAACTTGTATATACCAACTCCAGAACTGCCATCCCTCTGAGATAAGGGAATATTCTGAGAAATGGAATCTTGGACTTGGTATGAGTAAGTCTGGTCTTTCGGCCATTCAATTTTCATATTTCGGGATTAGCTCTACCTAGTTCCGAATTTCAATGCTTACCAGTCCATATACAACTGAGTACTACCACTAACTATAACTTCCCCACACACCAAAATTGATCTTTTACCGCTGGTAACATTTGTCATGTCTTTTTTTTATTTTTTTTTATTAACTGCTTTGGTATGAGACTGGTTCAAATTTCTGCTGTTTGTACACTGCTGTCTACTTCATTAGTGATGCTTTGCTATACTGAGGTTGCGCAACTGTATTTGATTCTACAAACACTGAAAAGTGAACTGTTTTGCTGTCTTACTGTGTTAAGGGGCTTCCTGACAGCAGACCAAACAAAATGTAGTAAAATGAAGAATACCGAGTGCATAATCCTGCAAGCCAGAATTACACGTATTGCAATGCTGAAACACCTCAGAATTACAAAATGTCTTGGTGATTCAAGTGTTTGTGTGTCTGTACATGCATGGTAGTACTAAGGTAGGTTGGGTTATTATAATATTGTTTGGGGGGAATGTCTTGTTTAGCGCCTACTTATATGTGCTAACCCTAACTTCACGCATTATCAGCACTCTCTCCTGAACCCTAACGCTATGCAGATGGCTTAGACTCTGTATTTATCAGCACTGGACTGCTGGCATTCAAGTTCATGAGCGATTTTGCATGTGTACTGTGATACAGAAGAACTGCATGCTACACGAAATTAAAAATAATAACCCGAGTGTTTATGCTAGAGAAAAATAAGAGACTGAATTGCATTTTATAAATTGTGTTAACAAGGTGAAATATGATCTTTCAAGATATCATCTTTATGATCTGGAAGTCTACAACTAGAATGATAAGCTGAAATTACATTAATCACAAATGGTAATAGACCAATTAGTTTAGATAACACAAAAGAGGTTACATAACTTGGCATAAAAAGTGCTACACTAAAATATTGTAATATAGGCAGCCAGTACACCTCCCAAAGGGAATGTTAAAATACTGAATTCAAATTTTATCAACAAATATGTTTCAAATGGCAAGTCTAGCTTGGCAGATCAATACATCTAAAGTAGGCCAAAGGAGAATAACTGGTTATATCAAGGTAATGATGATAAAAACTTGAAAAAAAATCCAACAGGTTCCCACTCTATGAGGATAATAGCCTACTTAAGCATAAATGGTCAAAGAAGAAACACAATATGGGCAAGTGTTACAGTTGTTTCTCATTTGTCTGATCTATCTACAAGTTCAGAAATATAAAAAAAATATTGTGCACTGATAATACTGCTAGGTATATAAAGTTAGCTTAGGACAACTAGCTCCAAATTACAAATGGAATCACTGAATTATACTTGATGGCAAGGATATCAAATCAAGATAAAAAACCAAGGGATTAAAAAGAGGAACAATATCAATATTGACTAGCATTCAGAATGGAACACAACAGGAAAAACATGTACTACGAGCAACTCAGAAGGCAATAATATAACTGACTCAAAGGAATCACAAAGAAATGTGTGTCCATATCAACTAGACACGCAGACGATGCCATGTTAGGAACAGTGGTCAGGTCTACCAATATGTATAGTAATTATAGAAAAATCAAAGTCTCTGAAAAACTTAAAGTCATTAGACCACAAATATGCTGCTTGTGCTTCACAACTGCTTCCAAACAGAAAACCTACATCCTTGGACAATTAGACTGCTGTTAAAGTAAAATATCACGGGAAAGAGGTACAGACAATAATTCTGGCATATCACCATTAAATTTCATGGAACACAACAGTGAACAAACTTCATTAGTTACATTGCTTAGCCTAAAAGTGGCTCTGTACTCGAAATTAAATAACCTCAACACTTTTATAGTGACCAACCTAACTAAAGAAGTTAGCTAGTCTAATCAACCGTCATCTTACTATCAGTCTAGCATGATCACCATCCTGCTAAGGCTAGGTCAGTAAAGAGTCTTGTCCTGAATTACAAATACAAGTGAGCATACGCAATGTCGGGTCATTTAAATGTCTTAAACATAAACCCATTATTTTGACAACAGGAGTAATCTCTGGTTCTACTGCAGATCTTGTTTTTGCACAACTACACCTACTAGATTGTAATTCCTTTTATCAGTGCAGTGAGCCCATGACCCCTTTCTTCACTTTGTACAACCTTCTGTCTCCCATTCAAGAAAAAAAATCTCTATGAAAAGAACAAGAGTTTAAAGCAGACACTTCCTTTGGCTTACCCTAATAAAAAAGGAAGTGAAGCCATTAAAGAATGGAATATATGAACCATCTTGTATAGATACATTTAATATCTACAAACATTTTAAAAAAGAAAACCAATTGAAAATCTTAATATGCCAAATACAAATAACATATCTTGGAAAACAAACAATACTGGAAGGCTATAAAACAACCCAGAACTTCCACAGTTTCTCCCAAACAGGCAGTTGTTAGTTCTCTTAGTAAGGAGTGGATTCCTCCCACACTACCTACCACTCTTTTTCTATCCTACCTTCTTTCTAAGCATTGTATCAATTTCACAAGATGGTTAACTTCTTTCAATTCTATTTCAAGGTCATAACAAAAAAGTGATACAAAACTCTGGGAAAACATAGATACAGGCTACAACACTAACTTCTATATTTTATATCATCAAATTCTAAACTTAGCGGACAATATTCTCAGTAAACATCTGACACAAATTTTTAGTCTGCCACTTACAACAAAAAATCCTTTCATCTTTAAATACTCATGATTATTCCCCTAGTTAAATGCCTTTCCCCAGTCTCTGCAAATTATTTTTACCCAATAATCAGCCTCTGACCAATAGCTAAAATACTTGAAAAAATTGAACACCTACTAAAATATGGAATCCTAAAAGACTGGCAACATGCGTTCCCTCATAACTTCATCACTTTGACAGCTGTATAGTCACTAAAAAGACACATGTTTACAAACATGGAACAAGGAAAATTTACAGCAGTCATCCTTTAGATCTGAAGTGGGCTTTCAAAACTGTTGATCTTGTTATGTTGTAATATAAACTGATAAAAGATTTCTCTCTTGGAAGGGGCACTACAGTTTGAGAACTATCTTGAAAACAGAGCTTTCTAGTGAATGGATCCTACAATACCCCTCAAACTAGGAGAATAACACAAGAGGTCCCACAAAGTTCAGTACTTGGTTCTCTGTTATTCTCACTGCATTTTATTGATCGACCTCAGATTAACTGTGTAATATATTCAGATGACGTTGTACTGACAGTGTTCAACAAAAGGTCATCCATTTTGGACAGTGTGCTTCCAAAGGATTCTGAAGCTATATGAAACAGGTTTTGCAAAAATAAACTTTCCATCAAAACACAACAAAATACTGATGCTATTTGGGCACCTCTTGAAAACTAAATAATATCCCTCCTAACTTCAGCACTACAGTCCCTCTGGGTGCCCACCTTGTTATCACTACTCAACAGAGGTACCAAGGACTAATCTTAGATCAAACATTCATTATTCCAACAACATATAGAAGCTCAGGTCAAAAAGGTATCAACTCAAAGTTTCATTGAAAATGTCTGAATTGCTGTCCACTTATGCTGTGTGAGCCTCTGTCACAAATGCTCTGCTCCCCAGATTGGAATACTGTCTCCCTTTAACTGCATTTCTGTCTGTGCACAATACTACAGTCACGCAATTCTATGAAAATAAAACACTTAGATTCATACTCCTAACATCAGTTGTATTGCTTTCAAGTCAAACTGGCCATCTATTACAGCTACTTTATTGTTCAATTTACTCATCTACAAAATATTAAATTATAGCTACTGTCTACCATTCCTTTTCAAGCCAGTAATTAGAAACTAATCCTATACTGGAAGAAATAATGATTATATTTAGTATACAGGCCCATGCTCACACTTAGTGTGTGAAAGAGCTTTCTCAAAATTATTTCCAGCTGTCTGGAAGAATCTTCCAGAGTGCATTAGAAAAATAGAACATCTACTGATTTTCAAGGAAACACTCAAAGATTAGCTGTTAAAATAAATGCAAGTGCTACAGAGACATGAGACAGCACAATGGTACATTAGTTAAGTACCACTGTATTGGTGGTCTCATCCCAAAACTTGCAGGGTTAGTCTGTTTGATACTACCTTATGACAACAGTAGTGTACAAATTTAATTACACCCAACTTACTTTGTTATATAGTCAAGTACCCAGCCACTGGTGATGCACAAGCCAGTGCATTACTTCGTGCCAGTCCCAAGCCCATATAAATGGGGAGGATTATGTCAGGAAGGGCATTTGGTGTAAAGCCTTTGCGAAATGACATATGCGGACAACAATACAGATTTCCGCACTGGATCAGTTGAGGCTTGGGTTTAAAACAACTGCCACCATTCCTGCTAGCCAACAGGGTGTTGGTCGAAATTGGGCTACTGTTGGCCAAAGGAGAAGGGGAAGGCATGCATGAAGGCAGCAAGACAGGATGAAGGTTAGGAGTGTGATAGTGAGGGTAGGAACTTTGAATGTTGGCAGTATTACTGGTATAGGGAGAGAGCTAGCCAATCTGATGGATTAGAGGATGGTTGCTATATTCTGTATGCAAGAAAGCAGATGGAAGGGGAGCAAGGCCAGGTGTATTGGAGGTGGGCTAAAATTGTTCTATCAAACTGTGGATGGGAGGAGAAATGGAATAGGGGTTATCCTGAAGGAACACTATGTCAAGAGTGTTTTGGAGGTGAAGTGTGTTGGATAGGGTGATGTTAATGAATGATGAATGCTGTTAGTGCATATGCTCCACAAGTTGGGTGTGTGATGGATGAGAAAGAAAAATTTTGGAGTGAGTTGGATGAAGTGGTGATGAGTGTACCCAAGGGTGAGAGACTGGTGATTGGAGCAGATTTCAATGGGCATGTTGGTGAAGGGAACAGAGGGGATGAGGAAGTGATGGGTAGGTATGGTGTTAAGGAGAAGAATACAGACAGTCAGTGGGTAGTGGATTTTGCAAAAAGGATGGGCATGGCTGTGGTGAATATGCATATTAAGAAGAGGGAGGAGCATAGGGTGACATACAAGTGTGGAGGAAGATGCACACAGGTGGATCCTATGCATGAGAGACAGTTTGAAGGAGATTGTAGACTGTAAAGTGGTGACAGGGGAAAGTGTAGCTGGGCAGCATAGGATGGTGGTCTGTAGGATGACATTGGTGATCAATAGGAGGAGGAGTGTGAGGGCAGTGCCAAGGATCAAATGGTGGAAGTTGAAAAAGGGTGATTGTGAGGTGAAATTCAGGGAACAGTTAAGACAGGCACTGGGTGGCAGTGAAGAGTTACCAAATAGCTGTGTAACTACAGCAGAGCTGGTAAAGGAGACAGGTAGAAAGGTGCTTGGTGTGACATCTGGACAGAGGACAAGGAGACCTGGTGATGGAACAAGGAAGTACAGAAGAATATACAGAGAAAGAGGATGCTGAATAAGAACAGTGATTATCAGAGAGATGAAGAAAGTAGACAGGAGTATAAGAAGATGAAGTGTACGGTGAAGAGAGAGGTGGCAAAGGCTAAGAATAAGGTGTAGGGAGAGTTGTATGAAAGGTTGGACACAAAGGAGGGAGAAAAGGACCTGCACCAACTGGCTAGACAGAGGGACCAAGCTGGGAAAGATGTGCAGCAGGTAAGGGTGATAAAGGATAATGAGGGAAACATACTCACAAGTGAGGAGAGTGTGCTGAACAGATGGAAAGAGTACTTTGAGGGGCTGATGAATGAAGAGAATGAGAGAGAGAGAAGGTTGGATGATGTGGGGATAGCGAATCAGGAAGTGCAGCGGATTAGCAAGGAGGAAGTAAGGACAGCTATGAAGAATGGAAAAGCTGCTTGTCCAGATGACATACCTGTGGAAGCATGGAGGCATTTAGGAGAGATGGCAGTGGAGTTTTTAACCAGATTGTTTAATTAGATGTTGGAAGGTGAGAGGATGCCTGAGGAGTGGAGAGGTGTTTTGGTACTGATTTTTAAGAATAAGGGTGATGTGCAGAACTGTAGTAACTACAGAGGGATAAAACTGATCAGTCACAGCATGAAGTTATGGGAAAGAGTAGTGGAAGCTAGGTTAAGAAGGGAGGTGATTAGTTATCAGCAGTATGGTTTCATGCTGAAAAAGAGCACTACAGGTGGGATGTTTGCTCTGAGGTTGTTGATGGAGACATATAGGGAAGGACAGACAGAGTTGCATTGTGTCTTTGTGGACTTAGAGAAAGCATATGACAGGGTGCCTAGAGAGGAATTGTGGTATTGTATGAGCAAGTCAGGAGTGGCAGAGAAGTATGTAAGAGTGGTACAAGATATGTATGAGGGTAGTGTGACAGTGGTGACGTCTCTGCAGTAGGAGTGACAGATGCATTTAAGGTTGAGGTAGGATTACACCAAGAATCAGCTCTGAGCCCTTTCTTATTTGCAATGGTGATGGAAAGGTTGACAGACGAGATCAGACAGGAGTCCCCGTGGACTATGAAGTTTGCTGATGACATTGTGATTTGTAGTGAGAGTAGGGAACAGGTTGAGGAGACCCTAATGAGGTGGAGATGTGCTCTAGAGAGGAGAGGAATGAATGTCAGCAGGACTAAGACATAATAAATGTGTGTAAATGAGAGGGAGGCTGGAGGAATAGTGGGATGCAGGGAGTAGAGTTGGCGAAGGTGGTTGAATTTAAATATTTTGGATCAGCAGTTCCGAGTAATGGTGAGTGTGGAAGGGAAGTGAAGAAGACAGTACAAACAGGGTGGAATGAGTGAAGAAAAGTGGCAGGAGTGATTTGTGACAACCGGGTACCAGTAACAGTGAAAGGGAAGGCCTACATGAAGGTAGTGAGACCAGCTATGTTATATGGGTTGGAGATGGTGGCATTTGCAAAAAGGCAGGAGTCGGAGCTGGATGTAGCAGAGTTGAAGATGTTAAGATTTGCAGTGGGTGTGACAAGGATGGACAGGATTAGGAATCAGTGTACTAGAGAGTCAGCTCAGGTTGGACTGTTTGGAGACAAAGCCAGATAAGCGAGATTGCATTGGTTTGGACATGTGCTCAGGGGGAATGCTGGGTATATTGGGAAAAGGATGCTAAGGATGGAGCTGC
Organism: Protopterus annectens; assembly: GCF_019279795.1. NCBI lineage: Eukaryota > Metazoa > Chordata > Ceratodontiformes > Protopteridae > Protopterus > Protopterus annectens. The sequence continues at coordinate 1,141,354,004 of NC_056748.1, read as the reverse complement.
CAGGTAAAAGGAAAAGAGGAAGGCCTAAGGTAAGGTTTATGGATGCAGTGAGACAGGACATGCAGGTGGTTGGTGTGACACAGCAAGATGCAGCTGACAAAGAAATGGAAACAGATGATCCGCTGTGGCGACCCCTAATGGGAACAGCTGAAAGAAGTCAAGTAATATTCACAATCTGATGTCCAGTCCAGATAGTAATATCTTAGAGTATTGTGACCTGTATGTTGTATAAGTAAACAAAAATAATATATGCAGTCTTGCAAAAGTTGTGTAATTGTGCATGCCATTTTTATCCAATGCCTTAGTGGCAGTATTTCTTTATCTTTTTATTTTCTCTTTGTACTTTGAAGTGCATTTCTTACGTATTACTGTCTTTGCCATCCTAGCCTGAGTCACAGCTAAAAAGCTCCCCAACCCAGTTCACTTATCAGGTTAACAACTACATCAGTCAATAAGTAAATAGGTATAGCCCCCTGACAAAATCAACATGAACATAAAGCCCAGATATGTTCATAATCACTGTGAATTAAGAGGAAGGCAAATTCATTGACATTCAACAGCCATTCCCTCAAACGTTAAGCATGTTTGAAGCAATAAAGGCAGAAAATAGCTAATAGATACATTTACAAGTAGCCAGATTAACATTTCCATGAGTAAGCACTAAGAGTGAGAGAAAGAAAAGGGACAGACACCAGTGCAGCATTTTAAAATGTCATAACAACTGATGCTGAGAACATTAGTTCATAACCAGACATCAAATTACCAAGAAAAAAAGACATTTGGCCAGCCGCCACTAAAATGAGCAATATCATGAAACTCTTAGGTAAAGGAATTTATCTTAGCATAACACATCTATTTTACAACAAAACTATTATATAAAAACAAAGTACCATCAACTGTGAAATTTGCAAGCTATCTAGAGTTTTACAGTTAAGTTTTTTTTCATGAAAAAGTCACATTGAAGCTTATATCACTAATTCCTCAAATGGATTTTAGATGCCAGATTAGCACACTGAAATTTTCAGATTCTATCCATGTCAAATACATTTTTTCTATCAGCTAAAAGAGCGGAAAACACTTGCTATACTTAGCAATGTTATTCACTGAAGCCTTGGGTGGGTGAGGGAAGGCTGATTGAACCTCGTCTACAATATAAGATGAATGTTCCTTGGAAGGGCAAGCACCATGACTCAAAAAATTCTTGAACGGATCTCCCAGTTTATGATTAGTATAGTCATCCCTCTGAACCTTTTATGATGGGATTCTCATTCTTAGATCTGCCTCCTAAGGAAATAGGAACGTCTTTTAAAGAGGGAGAAAAGTCTCTAAATGGCTACATTTAGGAAGCATTTTGTTGTTGCAGTCTTCTAAAATTTTGAGTTGTTTTCTATATTTTAACATAGATGATTCTAAGCACTACAGTATTTGTTTATTTCAATAATTCATATTTGCAGGTTGCAAACTGAAGTAAAACATATGGTGCAAGCTCCATTTTTAAGGTGAACATATTTAGTGCTGCAAGCTCCTGGGGGGTCTTCCCTAGTTAACAATGTTATCCTCATGTGTACTACTAGCAGAATGAAGTTAAAAAAAAAAACTTTAATTTTATGTGGCTAAATTACCCTTCTCCTCCATGTGTACAGTTATGTGGCAATATTCTTGTAGCAAGTCCAATTAGACACACTTTTTATTGTCTTTTTTATGTTTTGTCAAATGAAAAAATGTGGGGACCTATAAGATTCCAGTTTATTTGTAGTTGTATCTCTTAGTGGCTACAGTAATGCTCTTATTCTTAGTTTTTATCTCAAGAGCAATTCCAGTTGTTTGTGGTTGCATCTCTCAGTGGCTGTAGTAGTGCACATTTTCTTGGTTTTCATCTTAAGAGCGATTGCAGCTGTTTGCAGTTTTATCTGCCAGTGGCTGCAGTAGCGCCCTCACTCTTGGTTTTCATCTTTAGTGCTCACACAAGCTGTTGAACATAAACACCTCCCAATGTTGAGATCACGCACCATACCCATGCTACTGCCCCCTATAACTTTTCATGTGTACTAACACTGTAAAAGCCCCCTTTTTTTGAGCACCACTTACAAGCTCTATAGTCCACTTGCTCATTTGAACTAAGCAGCTTGATGTCTAATTTTTGCAACTTTTGTTCAGAAAATTGCTAGTAATATTACTATGATTTAGCAACACACTAAAATGCACTTTTATTTGATACAGCGACTTCAGACTGAAGCCTGGTGTATTGTGCAATGAGGTGCAATGCGCAAGCATGACTGCTCACTCTGGCACTATCTTGGTGACTCCCTAGAGCATTTACTTTTAATGAGTGGAGATAAAGTTAAAGGTGTTGAAGTGTGGGTATATATGATCATATGCCATTAACATGAGACCTACTTAACCCCTTGAGAACTTAAGCCGAGTGCCAAGAAAGTCTTTATTTTCAAGACAAGTTAAGTTTTATATCTAATATCAATGTAGATACATTGTTTCTGCTTTCTTAGGTTAATGAACAGCTGGTACTGGTAATGTTTTAGGAAAAAGTGCAAAGTCTAACATTTTTGTTAGGCACTTAGACTATAATACAAGTTCTCATTCCAGAAACAACTAAGTCAACCTAACTAGACTTTCTGTAGTCATTTTACAAATTATTATTTCTGTTTTAAGCCTATTAAGACTCTCTCTCTGTGACTTACTTTTAGGATACAGATACCTCTCTGGCTTTATCATTCTGCTGTATCACGATTTGCACCCAATAAAATTCTGAGCCACATCTAAGATGAGATCTAGAGCCCCACAATGTGGGAGTTACTGTTACTGACGGGATATCCTAATTGAGCTATTATTAGTCTGTAGAACTACTGCAGAAACCACATGGTATTTTGAATGGATGCTCAAGGTGAAATTCCTGAACATTCTAATGCATTATTGTGCTACAAGTTAGAGGTAATGCTTTGCCCATATCAAGCAGATTAAAATACAAAATATTGCTCTGTTTTGACTCGGACACCTACTTTAAATTTCCACGTTCTCCATTTTGCTCTTTTTATTCAGTATTTATGACTACCAGTCTGGTGTGTAGACTTGCATCAAGAACACTCCACTAACTCAAGAAGCAATGAAAACCGAACTCAAAGAACAAGCAGGACAACAGAGCCAAATCTTTAATCCAAAATGAACTAGTATTACATTGGATAGATAATTCCACAACAAGAACCAAGTAAAAGGATAGTTCAACAGCAATACACAAGTTAAGCGCTTTCACCCGGATCCAACAGGCTTCATCAGAACAATTCCAATAACAGCACTCATTGCTTAAATACAATCACCGATAGAATGAATTGGCATCACTTAATCACAAATTTTTAAAGGCAACACACAATCCTAACTAGAGTGCACCAAGTATTTCAAAACATGAATTATTTCAATATAAAATTATAATATAAAAATAGCAGAAATCATCAGTGCACAGATGTCTACAAAAATACATAAAAAATATATTATAAATAAACACTACAACAATTTTATAATCATATAAATTGATGAATAAAAGTAATAAAATGTTGACAGTCAACATCTTTGTGTAACTCCTGGGTCAATATATTAATGTCATCTTGTTAATTTGTATATTTTTTGTATACACTCCACTAAGTCAAAAAATATGCACATAGGCAGGCCTCAATCCCTGTTCTCGTCCCCTCTTCTAGCACTAAATTCCAGTATAACATGCAGTGCTGCACCGTTTTCTTGCCTGTGCTTAAAATTAGTTCACTGTAATTTGTGCACCACATCATTTGAATACTGATACACATTTTGAAGCATCCACTGCTCTTCACTCTTACAGCAATGAGATCATACCAGTCAGATCTGCTCATTTTCTTAATTTCTATGGTCTTATGAAAGTGGGCAGTACAAATGCCACGCAGACCATTTATTATGTTTTGGTTTCAACAAGGTATCCGATTTAGTGTCAGATGAGGCTAACGAAGAAACAGTAAGGGCTGAAAGTGGGTAGAAAATGGCTTGAAGGGATGATAAAGAAAATAACTTAGAAGGACCTCTTCCAGGGAAGATCAAAGACTAGTGCCACGTCACAGCTCTTTATGAGACCACTTATGTTTCTTGCATTTGTTTCAGATAGGACACTTTAAAAACAGGATCAAATGACACCAACACAGGTGCAGCGTCCGTGGATAAAAGAATAAGTCTGGGAGGAGATCTGAAAAAATTGTGGGCGGGGCAGAGAGAAGGCAGGTGCAGTTTTATATACAAGTGTAAGGAGTTACATGTTGGGTGTGATGGTCTGTGGCACATGGCCAGTGTTATGAATTTAGGGGCCCTCAGCAAACATAAGTTTGGGGGGGCTTCAACAAGACAATTTCCATGTCACCCTAATAATACATTCAGGTATTACTTGTGCATAGAACATTTATGTCTTTTTGTGTATACACAAGAGCCTAGAGATGCAATTTTCTAAATTATTAACGGACGGTGCACAGATTAGCTTTTAGATGCAATGATCTTACATTGTAACAAGCTTCTGTGCCACATCAAAGAAGCCATTATTTCAGTGAGCCATCAAACCACAAACCTATTAACAGCTACATTCAAGCATTCCACATCATCTCAGATTTAGATAAAAATGTGCATCATTGCTAAGTATGCCTATATAGCCCTAGACCCCTACATTCCACACCAAGAAAGCTACAATATTAAGTTAGAGTAAAAGAGAGAGAAATAAATTGTGTCCCGACATAATTATGCCTTACTTTACAGAGTGGTTGGTAGATGTATGGAATAAGCTGCTAAAAATATAGATAGTGGACAGCAAGACGACAGAATCATTCAAAACAGCTTGGGATGTCCAACCTGGGGGGCAAATGAGGAATGGCATTTGAAGATTGATAGCTATATCTACTGTGGACACCAAACAAACTCTCTGTTGGCATTACTATTTTGATGTACTTCACATCTAATAGTTTAACTGAGATGCTTAATTTAGCTTTGCATATCTTCCTTGCCAAGACACCATGGTCATTCATGCATGCCAGATAAAACTGGGATTCTTTCTCCCCCTTCACGTACTTTAACAATGTTTCATCATCCATGATAGCTGTGTGACCAAGCTCCCTTCTTTTCACCACTACATTGCATGCCATTCCAATTTCACTTAAACAAAATCTCTGCAGGGACTTTTACAATCATTATTCCACAAAAATAGTTCCTTCACAGCTGACAAGTCTTACTGTACAAACCACCCTCAAAGACACTTGATTTATGTCCCATCTACTTTTCTCTTGGTGTTGCTCTTCGCTTCTTGAAACTGACCACACTAAAAGAGCTACAGCCTTCCTCCTCCAGCCAAATGCCCAGCAGTAGTCCACATTCCTGTCTATAGATGTATCTTTCCCTATGTTAGCCCACTTTTACGAACTCCATTTTGATATCTCATTGTAAAATGAATTCCCAGGGGGCTGGCTGATCCCCTATAATATTCAATAGTATCTCATCCTAAGGATTCCTTTTGTGAAATCCCCTCAGTCTTTCCACAATCTCAGCTAAGGAACATTGTAATCTTATGCACAGTTCTAATTTTAACAGCTTGCAGACTTGACAACTACGTAGAAATGTGGCACTGTCATTTACAGGTAGCCAGTTACAGCACTGTAGAAGTTTTGCAATAATGAGTTTGGGAGTTTTGCAACAGGAACAATTCTGCAGATTTTATTTCTAGTACTTTATATATTTTACCTGCATTTGAACTGAGATATGAGTTTACAAGACACAGCCCATATCCAAGTTTAGAAATAAGCACATTTTTAGCTAAGGCATTACAAGCTGTGGGGTGAGGTGGTGTTAGCTTTTATTGTATAGTATAGATTTAGTTTGTGGAGTGTTAATATACGATAAACATATATATAAGATTTATTCTTGATCTTATGATCCTGCATGTGCAAAATAAATTTGTTAGCAAACTATTAAACTAACGCTGAAATGGCATACCATGGTATTTTGAAGACAAGGGATAGCAAATAACTATAGAATATCTGTCAAGTTTGTTGCCCTAACATGAATTAGATACTCAGAAACACAGAAGACAAGAAATATTCTTCTGTACTTTATTGAATTTCTTCAACAGAAGTAATTGTTTGCACTGTTTGACCTCCCCTATTAACTAATATATTCACACTATTATCAATTTAATGGCTTACTATCAATACGTCAAATGTCAAAAAAAATTTCGACAGACATATCAAAAGTAAACCAGAAAAATCAAAAAATAGAGAAAGTCACAATGTTGAATCGGCCGACTGATTTCAGCAGATTCAACATTGTTTCTGAAAACATCATGTGATGTCTGTATAGGAGCTCATGTAAAGTAAACTCCTATACCCAACATCACGTTTTTGCAGGGGGCAAGCACCCCTGCACCCCCCCACACCCCCTGCTAACTATATATTCCAACTCCGAGATCGCACTACAGTGAGGAAAGGGATGAATTGCCCAAACTGCACCGTACCGTGATCTCTGTACAGCTCTTCGCATTTATATTAGCAAATGCACAGTGCATCTGCTAATATAAACTTTTGGACATTCAGATGTTCTGCCAGGTGAAAATTCGAACATCTGTGTTTCAAATTTTCCACCTCGGGACATGTCAACCACGAAATTTTAATAGTAAACCCAATTTAACTCCTGTTAAATACTTTGTCCTGGTCCACATTTCAGTATAAAATTCCTTAATGTATTTATTATGGAATTCAACAATTTTCCAGGTTGGTTCACTTATCCTGAAATTATGTTACTTTCCTTTATTTAAAAGACGGTCACGCACATGGATGCCTAGCTTTTCTAGGACAGACCTCTTTAATGGTAGGTCATCTATTAGAGACAGGAAACTAATGCAGCTTGCGAACAGACTCTCTCCTAGCACAGTTATGCCTTGATGCAGATGGGACTACAGTCAGAAAACAATTTTCTTGATAAACGTTTTCCCACAAAATAAAAAGGACCCAAATTCCCAGACACACCATTAAACATTTGGCTTCAGTTAGGCAAATGAAGTATATACATAGTCACACAGGAACTGATAAATTCAGTATAAATCACACTATTAAATTAAGTTAAATAACTGCCTAGATAGGGAACAGAACCCACTGCTTAGAATACTTACTAATTAAATCCTATTGTCTCAGCATCATGGACATATATTCAGTTAAGCAATCCAATGCAAACAAAATATACAGAGAAACTGAACTGTTTAGCTCTAAAGAAAAAAAAAACAAACAAAAAAAAAACAGTGTGTAACCGTTTCCTACAAGTACATTTTCACTACAGCATCTTTCTTGAGATTAAATTGCTGAATACTTACTTGTTCTTTCTTTAGCTACTTTCTCACCTCACGGTGATAATAAATGAGTTACATGTAAAAGGTTTGCCTCTAGCAAGTTTTGCAGACTATAGTTCACTGTCTTGACTACAAATCTCCTGATCTTACGTTAGAAGAAAGTTTCCAAGTGGCATTCCAAAATCTAAATAAACCAGTCATACCACATAATACAATTGAAGAGAACAGCTAAATGAACAGTTACCATGAACTATAAGATTTCTTCAGGTACTAAATACAGATTCCTGCTGCCAGCTTACCTCAAAAATAAGATTCAAATGACTCCTGCTTTATACCACCAAACCGTTAGGGACAGTTAAGAAGACAATGAGAAAAGAAATATAGAACACTCAAAACTTAAACTGTACTTAAAGATTTGTAGCGGTTTTCTGTTACAGCAATGCATCAAAGCAAGGGCTCCAGATTAAACCCTGGTTTCATACTCCAATCACAGTGCTACAGCCAATCAAAGAAAGTACAGTGAAAGGAAATATGTACAGCATTCAGAGCAAGACAGCTCCTTTTAAGCTCATAACGATACTTTTTTTTAACCACAGCCTTGCCTGAAAAGGAAGGTTTGAAAACAGTATCACAGTACTAATGTTACTCAAAGTCAAGTAACTCCCGAAAGGGAAATAAAATACTAAAAATAAATTAAGCTTATTTTAAATTCACAAACCTAGTTTCCACTGTAATTTTACCTCAGAACAAAGGTTTCGAACCAAGCTTCAACAGCACATCAACACAATGCTAATTTGTTAACGCAACTTTTGAAAGAAAACTAACACATTGCAAATAAATGAAACAATGTACACAAAATAGATTACTTTCTGCAGTGTGTTTATAAAAGAAGGTTTTATACAATATTTTATTTTCAGATTACAGTATTACAGACTCTGAAGAAAGAGAAGATCCTAACAAAACCTTTTAATGTCCGTCTTGAACTACCTACACTATTTGTCCAACTGACACAGTTGTAATAAGTGATTACTCACCTATTTTGTTGACTAATATGTCCGACTCCTCAGTGAATGCAAGACATTGTGACAAAACAGGCAACTCTGATTTCAAGAATGCTGCAGTCTGCATAAGCTACCTTTTCATGATATACAGTGGATATAAAAAGTGTACACACCTGTTAAAATGCCAGGTTTTTGTGATATAAAAGAATGAGATCACAATAAATCTTTTCAAAACGTTACCCACCTTTAATGTGACCTATAACCTGTACAATTCAACTGAAAAACAAAATATGTTAGGGGAAAAATTATACAAAAATAAATGTACAATATGCTGGTTGCACAAGTGTGCACACCCTTAAACTAATACGTTGTTGTGTGTGCACACCCTTAACCTAATACTTTGTTGAAGCACATTTTGATTTAATCACAGCATTCAGTCTTCTTGGGTACACATCTGCCATCAATTAAAGAAACTCTGATTAACCCCAAATAAAGTTCAGCTGTCCTAGTAGGATTTTCCTAACATTTACTCAGTTGCCTGCTACAGCAAAACCCATGGTTCGCAGAGAGCTTACAAAGAGGGTACAAAAAAATTTCCACAGCATTGGATATACCATGGAACACAGTGAAGACAGTCATCAAAAAGTGGAGAAAATATGGGACAACAGTGACGTTATAAAGAACTGTACATCCCTCCAAAATTGATGAAGAGGCAAGATGAAAACTCATCAGGGAGGCTGCTAAGAGACCTACAGCAACACTGAAGGAGCTGCAGGAATTTCTGGCAGGTACTGGTTGTATACTACATGTGACAACAATTTCCTGCATTCTCCATTTGTCTGGACTATGAGGTAGAGTTGCAAGATGGAAGCCTTTTCTTACACTGAAAAACATCCAGGCCTGGCTAAAATTTGCAAAACAATACATCAAGTCTCCCAAAAGCATGTGGGAAAATGTATTATACTCTGATTAGACCAAGGTTGAACTTTGTGTCCACAATTCCAAAAGGTATGTTTGGTGCAAAAGCAACACTTCGCATCACCAAAAGAACACCATCCCGACGGTGAAGCATGGTGGTGGCAGTACCATGCTTTGGGGTTCCTTTTCTTCAGCTGGAACTGGGGCTTTAGTCAAGGTGGAGGGAATTACGAACAGTTCCAAATACCAGTCACTTTTTTCCCAAAGTCTTCAAGCATCTGCTAGAAAGCTGAAGATGAAGAGGAATTTCACCTTTCAACATGACAATGACCCCAAGCATACATCTAAATCAACAAAAGAATGGCTTCATCTGAAGAAAATTCAAGTTTTGGAATGGCCCAGTCACAGCCCAGACCTAAATCCAGTAGAAAATCTGTGGGGTGACCTGAAGAGGGCTGTGCACAAGAGATGCCCTCACAATCTCACAGATTTTACAAGGAAGAGTGGGCAAATATTGCCAAGTCAAGATGTGCCATGCTGATAGACTCCTACCCAAGAAGACTGAATGCTGTAAATAAATCAAAAGGTGCTTCAACAGAGTGTTAGTTTATTTATTTATTTTTATTTATTTATTTAATATTTGTTAACCAGGAAAGTCTGACTTGGAACAAAGCCAATGTTCTGCGGAGGCCTGGGGACAAATGCTCCAAATGCATGTCTTTGTAACATGGGAGGAAACTCAGAGGAAACTCACATGAATGTGTGGAGGACATGCAGACTCCACACAGAAGACACCCCCAGCTGAGAATCAAACTGGAGAACCTCTTGCTGTGAGTTTGGTGACAACTCTAGTGCTGCACCACTGTACCATCCAGTGTGCACACACAACAAAGTATTATTTTAAGGGTGTGCACACTTATGCAACTGGCGTATCGTACATTTTTTATTTTTTATATTCCCCCCCCCAACATATTTGTTTGTTTTTCAATTGAATTGTGCAGGTTATAGGTCAAATTAAAGGTGGGAAAAGTTTTGAAATGATTTACTGTGGTCTCATTTTTTATATCACAAAAACCTGGCAGTTTAACAGGGGTGAGTACACTTTTTATATCCACTGTAACTATACCAATGAAGCTGTGATGTTTTTAATGGGACATTACTAAGATTCATTCATTTATTTTGAATTTGATAACCAGGGTAGTCAAGATGCCACTATTCCATATATACACAAATACATGGACACACACTCCAAAAGGATACCAAAGTACTTAACTGATGTGGTTTAGCAAATCTAGAATAGTTTGATTTGGATTTGGACAGATACTTGATGAAAAACTCTAGACAAATTAACTGATTAGCACCACAGCAGATAGCTAAAAAAATACCAGTAAAATGTTTGCTCTGAGCAGAATGCCTGCTCCTGTAAATATCAGCTTAAATGCATGTCAGAATCTCTTGTCCTTCTGAAGCAGTTCACTCATCTATTAGGTCAGCTTGAAATACCAGCCAAGAACACCACCAGGCACTCATCTATTAGGTCAGCTCGAAATACCAGCCAAGAACACCACCAGGAACCGAAATAACTTGGCAAAGCATTTAGCCCAGAAGAATTCCAGCACCACGGGGACGGTAAATAATAAAATATTTTATTGGATAAAAATGGAGTGCTTTTGTCCCTCAAAATTTGGGACTTGTTAAGAATTCTTCTGAGCTGACTGCTTTGCTATATTATTTTGGTTCATCTATTAGGTCACCTTTATCCCCACACATGCATGTATGAGTGCCTCGTGAAAGTTCGCGGGCTGCAGCTGCAAACCCTTGGCATACAGAGGAAACACTAATTGTAAGATTGTGGTGTCTATTTTCAAAATGTGCCCTGATGTTTTATGCAGCAGTAATCAGAGAGGGCAACCGTTATTTTATAATTTTAATTCTACCTTGGAATGGCCTGTTTTAGGGTTGTTACACTAACAAGATTTTGTTCATTAACTAAAAGTTCTCTACCCAACGACACATGCTGTGCCGCTTAAAAAGATGAATTTTATTTTGACACTTCTTTTGCATGGGGCTATACCGTTCACTCAAGTGGATAAGCTGGCTTGTCTCTTCACAATAAGCCTGGTACTCTAGAGACATACTAGGTTTGTGGTCTTCAATGGAACGGAAACACAGTATGGCTACAAACACCTTACTGTTCGTTTTTCTGAGCCAAAAGTTATGAATGTAATGGGTCATATGATGTTCTGAGCATTTCTGAGATTGTACCTAAACTCAGTAAAATATGCACTGAGAAAGTCACTGTCGAGACATCGTTTTCTTAAACTGACAGTGTGAAAATCACTTTGTAGAGAAGAAATGTATTCTGACATGAGAAAATGTTTTATTTAAGGTGAATTTGCCCTCATTTGTATTAGTTACTGTTTTATTCTTTTTTTATTTTAGCAGTAGTGTCAAAGAACATATTATGTCATTACAGAAGGCAGGATCACACAGCAACATCAAATGTATGTCAGTATATAGACATGGGATCCACTTATATATGATTGAAATATACTGAGTACTGCACATGATGTAAAAAAGATGCGTTTTTAAGAATGTTTGCTTTGAGGAGCTGCTTTTGCTATTTTTAAACAGTACTCAGGTAATGATGTACATTAGTTAGAAGGGAAATTCCTGCATGTTGGGTTAGATCATCATTAGGAGAACAATTAAAGAATTTGTTCTTGTGGCCTAATGGTTAAGGTGTTTGCCTTACAAACACAAGGTGCAGGGTTTGAATCTCACAAGGGATAATTAGCTAGGCTTAAAATGGCTCGCAAGGGCAGTTAGCCTAATACTAATCTATGAATCTATGAAAAATGAGGGCTGTTCTAAGCCATGGCAGACTCACTTGAGTCTCCAGGGGAGGCTCACAGACTTGTGTGCCAGATTAATTAGTCATGGCGGGGGTGTCATTGTCCTGGACTGGAGTTTGAGTAGAAGAATGCCTGGAGAGGCATTCTCAGGTAGGAAAGTCTCACAACTGCCTATGATGGGAACCTCTAGGACAACTGTACAACTATGGGCTGCAAAGTGATCCTCTGGATGAAAACGGGTTCATCTGGAACTTGCAACAGATTAGTTGTAGGTGGGCCAGAAGTTGAATTGGTATTTGGACTTTTTGTTGAACGGTAGAGAAACCTTAACATGAACATCTTCTGTTGGTGGGATTTTGTACAACTGTGGATAAAATAGCATGCGAACTGAATAAAACTATGCTTTAAATTTCTTCCGTTTTCAGTGTTCACAGTACTTATAAAAGTTACAAAACAAAACAGCTACCCATCAGTGTACATCTATATTCCAAAACTGGGATGTGAAGAAACTTAGTGATGAACAAATTCAGAACAAAATAAATTGTTGTACGTACTCATTTCAGGTATGATACGACCTAGAGTCATCTGCTCAGAAACATGATGGCCATCAACTATACATAAAACTTGGCTAATAGATTTGCAATTTATAAATAAAGATTAATTCCATAATTTCATCTCCTCTCCTCCCTTTTCCTAAAAATTAACTCTGGCACAATCTGGCACTTTCTGCTATTTTATTTGAAAGATTTGTATCAACAGCTTGGAACATCAAGGTATACACACTGCATCAATATGGGAAAGAGAAAGCTAAAAAGCTTAAAATCATGGCCCTATCGGGTCATTTTGGATTAGAACAAAATAAAAATTAAAAGTAAGTTCTTATACTGGTGCTGCTCATTAGTATCACACAGAACATCGGTATATGATGAACAGTATATATTACTTCAGTTCCTAGTTATAGGATCCCATAAACCAAGGGCATATCTGACAGGGGAAGTAGGAGTTCTAAGTAAACATCAAACATCCCATGGCACTTAATGATGAAGAGAACGCATCATGCAGTAACCAGGCCAAATTCTCCCTTGCCATTCTAAATACCACTCCAGGTGCCATGATACCCACTCAACCTCTAGAAACTATACAGATAGGTAATTTAGACACATACAAGATGTAACTTGAGATTAAGAATCAATCTCAGGTTACTGTATTAATCTGACAGCCTTGTTCCCCATGTGTTGTAAAAGGATAGTGAGATACGTTTCCTGATGATGTCACCCATCATGGAAATGAAATGGCTTGCTGTGAGTTGGTTCTCTTGTAAATGCAGTGGCAGGGTATTTCTTATAATGCAGAATTAGCTTGTTCCTGAAAAACTAGTTTTCAATATCTCTGAAAATCTGCAGCTCAATAAATTGTACTGCATACAGACAGACTACTATTAAAATATTGAGGGTAGAATACCATTCAGATGGATCTGTTCACATTATGAAGAAATGTTAATATATAATAAAATATAATATAAACAAGCCAAAATATTAGTGTGTAAAATACACAAGCCAAGTGCTGCATCAGCCACTGTAGACATTCTGCCATGACTGCCTGGCTTCTGAGAGTATCTCACTGATTCGACCTTTTGGGAGCAGACAGGAAATTTAAGAAGGTATCATATCAAAACATTCACTAATTCAAGGCTAAGGAAAAGCTGCAGGACTGAGGTTATCAAATAGCCAATACATCTGAACAAGACCTATACAAGCAGCTCTAAAAGGCTATCAGAGCACACACAGGTAGATATTCATTTAGTGATACACCAGAGAGGAGTACCAGGAAAATATACTTTTTTAAGCATAAGAAGCAATAAAGACAAAGAATAAACAGTGAAGTCAGAAATGACTAACATTTCAGACAGGTGTTGGTAGGATTAATGTATCTCCAATTTAAATACTAGCAATGTCATTGTCACAAATTAGGAAAAACATGCTTGTTTTTAAGTACAGTTAATTTGTGAAAAGTAGAATATTTTTGTGCAATTTACCTGTTAGATTTGCTGTTAACTTACAGATATTTTCAAACTTACAATGATTATTTCTGATGGCTCCTCGCTCAGAGTCAAGCCTACCTGCTCCACTCAGGCTCACTCCACTCACCTACCCTAACCCCAATTCCCACCCACACGCACTGTCGCTATATTTAAACCTAATAACCACACCCATTTCCATGCCACACCCCTACTCACAATACAAACCTAGGAGATGAACAAATCACTCATTCCTAAAGCAACCCCACCTCATCAATTACCACCACCCTTACCTCTACAACCCTCATAACTCCTCAAAAAAATCCCTTCTAATAACTCTACAAATTATTACAATGTTAGTTAATCAAACTAACAATACTCCTGGACATACCTATAACTACCTACCTCTCCACATCACTTCACCATCTCCAAATCAAAAAATCTACTCTTCCATCAGACTAATCTCTACAAAAAAATGCCACAAAATACAACATCTCCATATCTCCAGAACTTAACCCCAATACAAAACTCTCACCATTTAAACTCTTACAGTTAAAATATATATCTAAGCCCACACCAAAAATACACTAAACAATCAAACTCTTACCTATTCCCAATGCTTACAAACCACATCAAATTAAGTTGCAACATGTACCCCAACCAAGGACACCCCATCCCAATCTCCCCAAACACATCCAGCACTCTAACAAATGCAAATCCCTACAATCTTCACCATTGCAACTCTGATTTGCTAGTACTAAATGTGAACCTTAGAAGCCTACTCAATAAAATCCACAAGTTGCACAAAACCCTATCACACTACTCCCCTAACATAACAATCCTGACAGAAACCTAGCTAAAACCACACATTCAAGATACCTAAATTCTCATCACTGGCTCTAACATCCACAGACAAAATACAACCCATAAATACAGTGGTAGTATACTGTACAAGGATTATTTCAAAATTGTCAGACTCAGTATCAGCCCCACCAACCTAAGTAACTTAGAAGTATTCATCTCCCGACTAGATATAAACCCAAATAAGCACATCAACATAGTGGCAATCTACATCCCACCAGGCAACAAATCAACCCTAATCGAGGACTTCCTCTCCTGCAGTTCAACTACTCTCAGCCAAGAAACATAAATATCGACTGGACTACATGCTCATCCAATAATCCCTCAAATTTCATAAACCTTTATGGTTACAGTTAACTCAAAAACTCCCATAAGACATGACAAACATAGCAACAAACAATCAATCCTGGACTGGACCCTTGTAAATTCACACACTTTATTAGCTGACACCCTAAGTGATCACCTGCCCACTTACCTACTATGACACCGCACATGTCTTCCTAAAACCACTCTCTATAAGCATATCCATAACAAAATGAACCTCTCCCCTGACACCTTTAAAACCCTCTTACAGCATGTGACTGGAGCCCATTAAAACACCTCAACCTTGACCTAGCTGTTCAATACTTCAACGAAAAATTCCTCACCACACTAAACAATTTAGCACCCCCTTAGAAAGATAAACCAGATCGATCCTCAGAGAGACAGAGCATGGGAACCTATATCAAAAAACAAAAAGATGAATGTCCCCTCAAAACTATTGCCAACTATGAAATCAAGCCAAAAAACTAATCAAACAGGATAAAAAATAATACTACACAAAAATTCAAGAGAAACACAGAAGGAATCCCCAAAAATTCTAGGCTACTATAAAACAACTATTAAGATCAAGCCAATCCACCACCCCAACACCATCCACAACAATCCACTCAGACAGCAAAGCCTCATAATTTAATAAACACTTCAGCAATTCTATTCTATCCCTAATCAATAAAAACAGCAATGCCTCACTAACCTAGGAACTAACCTAAACTCCTTCACTATTATTTCAATTCAAACCACAGCAATAAAAAAAAAAAATACCCAGCTGGAATTAAACCATCATCCCTCGCTGCTGATCAACTGCCTGCTGAATTTCTAAACATTTCTGCAGACATCATTACCTACCCCATACTGATCCTAATAAACTGAACTATAACAGAAATGAACATCCCTAAACTTTGGAAAATCTCTTACATACCGCCCCTTCACAACGGAGGTACTGCCACTGAACTCACTAATTACAGACGAATCACAAATCTCGCTCCCACAGTGAAAATACTCAAAAAATGTGTACATTTGCAACTACTAGACCACCTCCTAAAAAACAACCACTTATGATCAGCACAACATGGCTTTTGACCAAAACATAGTACAACGACTGCTCTAGTTAGTTTTACAAACACAAACCACCACAAAAACAACCTACTTGTCTCTTCCATCTTTCTAGACATGTCCAATGCCTTTGATACATTTAACCACCAAAAGCTTATTAATGAACTAGCTACAGTAAATCTCTCCCACTCTGCTCTATGCTGGTTTGCTAACTACCTTTCTGACCGTCAGCAGGTAGTTAGGTGGCAAACTGACCTATCAACTCTCCTACCAGTCTCCACAGGTGTCCCCAAGGCTCAATACTTGGTCCACTACTCTTCTCCATTTTTACAAATAAACTAAAAAAACTCTGTACAGCTACTGTACATGCAACCATAATCCAATATTAAGACGATTCTTACCTCATACATGCAGCCTGCTCTCTCCCCAAACTCTTACTGAAAAGCAGAACAAGCTTTCCTAGAGACAGAAAAAGACCTTTGCAATTGTCAGCTCATTCAAAGTCCCAACCAAAACACCCCTCCCTCCCTTTACAATCTACTCATCAAATACAGTCAGAGCCAGTTAACACACCAAGCTCCTTGGCGTCATAATAGACAGTGACCTCAAATTTGACAAGCACCTAGCACTAACCATCAAAAAAGGTCTACATTAAGTTAGGCTCACTGTACAGGATCAAACCCTTCTTAACTGACACGACCAGACACTCCATCTCCAGAGCTCATTTACTCTCCACGCTCTTATATGCATCATCACTATTTGCAGACCTAAACGAATTGGAAACATGTTATAATAAATTAGCCAGATTTTCCACCAACCAGCCATCCAGATCACATCATTGTTCAGCATTACTCCTCCTTAAATGGCTGGAACTCCCTAATCTCCTTATACTCAACCAACAAGCCCTTGCACATTCTATCGTATACCACCCCAAAAATTGTCAAGCCCTTAGCAATCTCATCAAACCCCATATCAATTGCTGGACTCCAAGATCCTCCCAAAAACTTTTACTTTACATAACTAAATCCAATAACAGGCACAGTGATGCCTTATACTCCAACAAAATCCCGGAATATAATATCTCAGGGAATTCTCAACATGCCCAAGCTATCAAAATTCAAACTAATGGTAAAAGAACACCTAAACAGTTACTGGCTGTGCTACTGTACCAAGCTAGGGTAAAATCCTCCTCCTTTCTAGCTGCTTCAACTTCCTCTGCAATTATATCTCTGCCACCTCTCTACTCAAAACTATTTCTGCTTTATAATACCCTACTAACCCCTTCACACCACCTCGATTCTCTGTAATTAATATCTCACAAATATTCTCCTCTTCTAACCATCCTCACCCAGAATATACTTACCGGTTCTCTGATGACACCTCCGTGTACTTATCTGTGCACAGAACATGCAATATTTTTCAATGTCATAACTTGCTAATAACATTATGCCAAAACTGTACTTTTTTTATTTAAAAACTCAGCTTAAGAATATTCTGTTTACTATGTTCAGCCTTTAGCAATACTTACAAAAAACAATGAACAAAGTTAAGAACATTAGCTCAGATCTGTGGCTGCATCACTGGAAATGACCATAATTATTTATATTTCAGAAATGACGGTTTATGTAATTCTACAATACTGGATCCAGCACTAAATTAAGGTTACAAGGGTTAACTAAAGTACAAGGAAGTTCTGAATAGTCCTTAGGCAGTTTAGCAAATTAAGGAAGGGAGAAGCAACGACTTTTACAGTGCAAAGTCTTCAAGGTGTTTTGTTACTTGATGGGAGTGGAAAAATATATTAAGAAAAAGTTATGGAAAAAACAGGGTCGTAGAGGACTACAGCATGTGTTTGTCATGGCTGGATAGTAAAAATAATGCTTCTCAGCTGGTTTGTGTCCCACAGACGCTCTGGAAATTGAGTGCAAACTAAGATCAAAAGGAATCCAGTTTAGTGGAAAAACAAGTACTTACTTTTCCATGTAAACTGACAATTTAAGAACTAAAAGGCAAACCCTTGGCAAGTTTCATATGGGTAAGCGCACTCTCTTCAAAAAAGCAGGGCTGCAGTGAGAATGTTCCATAGCTGCCCATCACTGCTCTAATCACGCCAGCTGCTATCTTGACATTTTTCTGCAATGAAACACATGTCCAGATAATGTACTATATAGAATAAGTAATTTACCTACAAAACAGCAAGGGTGATGCATTATGGGACAACTTCTACTACAAGTGCATTTCTTTCATTCTTTTCCTT
Organism: Protopterus annectens; assembly: GCF_019279795.1. Classification (NCBI taxonomy): domain Eukaryota; kingdom Metazoa; phylum Chordata; order Ceratodontiformes; family Protopteridae; genus Protopterus; species Protopterus annectens. The sequence continues at coordinate 1,141,335,373 of NC_056748.1, read as the reverse complement.
TGTGTTTAAGTTATACTCTGTGAGGCATACTAATTTTTTTAAGTTCTGCCAAACTGCATCCACTGTTAATGTTGTAGTAACAGTTAAACCAACTGTGTGGAACACTCTTCAGGCCAATCTGAAGCAAAACTCGCCTCCTCATCACTGCCAAAAAGTTCTGTCAAACTGCATCCACTGTTAATGTATGTTACTATCTGCAACAATTTTCTGCATTTAACCCAAAATTTAACCTCCTGCTGCACTCCTTCCACTTTTCCATACATCACTTGACTCCTCTTACTATTCTATCCCACCTTTTGACCTACCTGTATTCCTTCCCTCCTTGTCACCACTCTGCTTTCCACGACCCGTAGTTTCTCTCATTTACCTTCTCTATCCAGGTTATTAGCTTCCCTCAGCCGCTATCTGCTTTTTGCGAACAGGGGCATACATGCTTCCTTCACATATACCGTGGTACCTAGTTTTCATTTTGCCTCCCATCGTACCTTGTGGCATTTAAAATTATCTGCTGGGGTCTTGTGCCATCTTTCCTGCCTCTCGTGCTATACCTCCCTTCAGCTTGCCAGTCCTGGTGATGTGTTACAGCTAGATTTTTCAACTGTTTCAGAATTTTGTGGATAACTTAAATATAAAAGTTAAAACACACAATTCCAAAAAGGATTAATGGTCAGCCACGTAAATAAGTAAATTATTAAAAAAAATAAAAATGAACTGAACCAATACAAGACTGCAGTAAAATGAATTTATTAAGTAATGTTAGCACTTTCACAACTGTACCAGTCGCTTCATCACACCAATAAAAACAGAATAAAATTCAACAAATTTTATTCAATGGCTTCACATTTAAAAACATTCAGGCAATTAAAAACCATTTACCATTCTTTGTAAACAGGATTACATCATGATGGTGGAAGCAATCAGTAGAACTTTCAGATATACTCTGTTAAAAGAATACTAAGTATCAAAGTGATATCACTATTTAACAAAACTATTTCTCTTAAAGGAAAAGTAAACTATCTACTAAAACTCATAAGTGCCTATAAAGAAAAGCTGTTATAACCAAACTATCACAGTCCCCTAATATCCAATGTAAACATTCCAATTCTTTTATTTGTTTCAGGAAACCCTGGGACTTCAAAACTGGTTTAATCAAAATCAAGTCCAGCGCCTCTAGTGGCTCTAAGCTTCAATATCTATCTCAGTTCAATTTTCTCAGTAATATTCTCAATATTCCCTAACCAAACCTTATCCTCAACATTCTCTGATGCCATAAAATGAAAGGTGTGTGTGCTACCAGTAGCGGAAACATGTTTAGCAAGCAAATTTGCATTGTTCCTTATGCAGATATTATAAACATGGTCTCTTATTCATTCTTTAAAAAGACCTATTGGTCTTTCCCACATAGAACAAAGTGCATACTCTGCATTGTGCTAAATAAATTAAAGTTCTTGTACCGCAGTTAGCTTCAACTCTAAGATTAAACTTCTTCCCTGTATCTGGATGTAAAAAATGCTTAGTCGTACAGATATACATATAATAATTACATTTAGAGCAAGGATATATCCCTATCAAATCTCTCTCCTTATGCACCCACTTATAATTACCTGGATAGCATAGCATCCTTTTAAGGGATTTCCTATTCTTAGAATGAAAATGGGGATCATCACCAACTAAAGCTCTTACCCTCTCATCAGTAAGTAATATTAGCCAATGTATTTTAAAAAAAAAACAACTTATATAACCTTATTTATATCACTAGTATAAAACATAGGGACATTAGGACTAAAAAAAAATCACATCTCTCTGGCTGATCACTTCTGTTCATATTTCCAAATGAAAAGTATGGCCTTTCCTTATGTCTCATGGGTTCAGTCTGTAGGAGGATACAGGATACTTCCTCTAGCTTATAACCTCTTTCTAAAAAGATTTCTTTCAGCATATCCAGATCCCTTTTAAGCCTTCACTAGCATTCAGTCTAGATATGTGCATACCTTGCTCTAACAAAATTATCAAAAATATAACCAGGATCCATACTCTGCCTATGGAACAGAGAACTCCTGTAGTACTCTTTCCTAAAAAGGCTAGCTGTAATAGATAAATCAGGCAACTTAGTTACATGGACGTCCAGAAAATCAATAGAGATCTGAGAACACTTGAGAAATCTAGTTTTATTAAACAGAAATACTATAAAATCATTTAACATCTCAACAGATTCTGTCCAATGAAAAAATATGTCCACAAAGCAATAATAAATACTAATAAACTGACAGAATTCAATAGCGCCAAGTACATAACTCTTCTCCCATTGAGTTAAAACAATGTTGGCATAGTTATTGGCACGTGTCCATAGCTACACCAGTCTTTTGTAAATAGTAAATTCCATCAAATACAAAAACATTATTCTCTACCACGATCTCCATAAATAAACAGATCAAGTCAATAGTTTTTCAGCCATAGTCACTGCATTCTTAAAGATAAAATGTACTAATAGCTTGCAGTCTTTTACATACAGTTTTAGCTAACAGAATAGCAAGTAGTGACACCTATGGCTACTTGTTGAACCCACTGTGGTTCAGTCGTGCTTGTCGCATTACAGACGTAAACAGAGATTTATACTTGTTAAACTGATTGAACTGGTCAGCTCAACTGTACTCTATCATAGCTGTATCTGGATCTTAGTGCATTTATAGATTTGCTTACTGAAGACTTAACTGTGAGCAGTTTTAGAACAGAATTGTCTTTGCTGTCCTAGCATACAAGTATACAAGTATATGCAGTTAACATACATGTTGTTTTTTCTGAACCTCAGGGTTACTTCTTAACTCTACTTGTTGCAATGAGTGTAGATGTTTAATTATTATTAGACTTATGCATTACCTTATTGCTACCTGCTACCACTGCTGCATTCTACTGTTTTTCCTCTGTAATCCTATAGCTCTACTTCATCTCTTTTCCACAGTTACCCAACCCCTATCTCTCTCCAGTCTCTCTCTAAAACTGTGTGTTTCATACTCCAGTGAAGGTTTCCCTTCTTCTAACTCCCATTCATTCTTCCCTTTTTCTAGGCTATAATAACAGCTAAACCAACCATGCGGAACACTCCTCTGGCTATACTTGGGCTCACTCTGCTCCCCTACCCTTCCCCCATATCCCACACACCCCACTAAATCTAGATTTAGCTATACATAACCACTTCCACTAACCACTCCTTACTTATCACATACTTCTACACATTTGCCACATCCTCCTCTCACCCACACTATATCCTCTTACCAAATTAAATCCACCCGCATGCAGCCATCTTCCCTCCTAAAGCTAATATTCAGTCTCTAATACATCCAACTCACTACTCCTCCCTTAAAAATCTGAAATCTATCATATCATAATACTGTCTTTTCCCTGGCTCACCTACTACACTCACCCCCCTTATTCCCTCTACTACCTATTACTCTCACACATCCAATACCTAGATAATTTCTGACTTCTCACACATCTTCCCGTACTGCAACACACTAAACCAGTGCACCCCACTTCTTTCGCTGTAACCTGTACAGCCTTCCCTCTTACCCTAGTCATCTCTATATCTCCATAAACTACATAGCATTCATTCTCTTCCTACACTATATCTACTGCTACCCACATCTCTCACTTAAACAGTATAACATTTCATACAATTAGCTTTTCCCTCCTGATTCTTGCTAACAATCTAAAATTATATCAGTATCATTTACATAACTCCTACACTTCCCACACCATAACTTATCCTCTGCCTCATCAAACAATGCACACCAACATTAAAATCACCTCAGACCTCTACAACTCCTCATACATTGTGTACCTCCCATATAAATGTATCCAAGTCCACTCAAAAACTCATATATTCTTTAGATATAATAAACTCCTCTCTCAACTCCCCAAAACTCTAATATACTTTACTTCACAATTAAAACTTAGCAGGAATGTCCACCCTAACCCAGGCCCCAATTATACACAACACCTACCCACCCCTTCTACCCCATCCCCTTGTTATGGAATTTTTACCCCTGAAAGGCTCCATCTTCCCCCTTCTTAACATGAACCTAAGAAGTATAGTCAACAAAGTTCATGATCCTCATGCCTCCCTATCTCTTTTCTCCCTTTTCATCTCCATACTCACCAAAACCTGGCTCAAGCCCGAAATTATGAACGGAATTCTTCCTCCAGGTTATAATAATAGATGCGATAAAAAAAACAAGCTTAGAGGGGATATAGCCATAATGCAAAAGCAAAACTTAAAACTAGAATTTATTCATCTTGACAAACCCGAATTTAATAATGCTGAAATAGTACTTACCAAACTAGAAATCAACACAAGTAAGCATCTAATGATAATAATAGCCATTTATATTCCGCCATGTAATAACTCCACCACTGTTAAGGAAATACTTCACTGTATTTCCGCAACTTTTTCACAAGAAACCATCATAACTAACACTGATAGGTTCTATTACAACACTGAAAATCCCACTAACTTCATTAACCTACATGGCTCCTCTCAGGTTATTCAAACAGCAACTAGAATAGACAAAACATCCAAAAGGCAATCTATACTAGACTGTATCCTCACCAGCTAACCTTCCAATCTGGTTGTCTCCCCGATAGGGTAAGCGATCATCTCCTCACTATTTGGTCGGACATCATTTTAATCCCTTCAGACAAACCTGTTTCCATCTAATTCACAACAAAAAACTTCAACCCAAAAAAATTCCTTCACTTTTACAACTCTGTGATTGGTCACGTCTAAGAACTCTTCTTCCCCTTGACACTGCTGTACTCTACTCTCGCTAACATCAACTTCCTCGATATTTTAAATAGGCTCGCCCCTGCAGAACCACTAGAATAAAATCTCAATATGCACCATGGCTAAAAAACGACACCAAAAACTTATTAAAGCACAGAGACCATGCCTGGACACTTTGTCATACTGAGAAGAATAAAGCCAGCCTAGAAAAATACAAACAACTTGGAAACAAAGCAAGTTCGAAATTAAACTGGAAAAAACCCCACAGCAACAGCACTACAACAATCCCAAGAAAATGTCTTCACCCTGGGAATACATCCACCCCAACCCCTGCAACCACTTCCAACACCGACAGCATTGCTACACAATTTAATACTTTCTGTACAAATTCCATTCGCTCACTTACCAACTCTCAGCACAATACTCTTACAACTAACCCAACTCTTTCCAGCAACACCGATGCCTTCTCCTTAAAATCTGTTAAAACTCTCACCATAAAAAAATTAGTCTCCAAACTCAAACCTTCTACCCTTGTAGCAGATAACCTACAGACAGAATTCCTAAAAATAGCAGCCAACACTACTGCCTTACCTATCGCTATTCTGATCAACTGCTCTGTGCATGCCTCTCAACTGTACAGATTGTTGCAGAATGTCCAGACTTTTGCCTCATATTTTTGGTCCATTTCCATAAAATTGTGGTTTTTCTGGTAAACCACTGGCAATTCATTAAAGACCGAAGTCAGAAAATAATGACAGACGTGAGTTTCAGACATCATACCCTTCATAAATTTCATGCTAATGGAAAACCTGTTATTCTATCAACTTTGTAAGTTTCTAGGAGGAATATTTAAAAATTGTCCCTCTTTCTGGGCCTTTGTCCCCCCATCATTTATGCCTTTGTCCAAATTTCTTGCTTTAAGAGTTTGAGAGGTACGGCTCTGTCTCAGAACAGTATGTCCCCTTAAACTGGAAAATGTCTTGTATTATCCCCTGCACAAAGACGGCAACTCTACAGTGCTCTCCAGCTACAGGCCCATCTCTGTCTTACCACACCTTTCCAAAATTCTGGAAAATATGTATCATTATGCAACTTCTAAAACTACCTACTAACCTCTTTTCTAACACACACAGTACGGATTCTGTCCAGACCATAGTACAACTGCCCTCTTAAGTTTCACTAACAGCATTAACCAACACAAAAATAATGGGCAGCTAGTTTTCTCTGTCTTCTCAGATCTCTCCAAAGCCTTCAATATGGTCTTCCACCAGAAACTACTTGATGAACTCTGCACCTTTAAACTTAATCATTCTTCTCTCACTTCCTTAATTCACTACTTATCTGGGTGACAGCAAGCTCTCAAATGGCAAAAGGAACTCTCCTTCCTGCTACTTTTCAATGTGGGAGTACCCAAAGGTGTACTTGGCCCTCTGCTATTTAATATCTTTACCAACCAACTCCACTCATCTACTCCTCTTGCCTCCATCATACAATATGCAGATGACTCAATTTTTATCTGTGCTGCAGCCTCTCTAAAACAACTAGTATCCACAACTCAACACTCCTTCTTAGCAGTCGAGTTATGGCTATCTGATTTACAACTAATTCTGAATCCCTTCAAGACTAAACTGATGCTATTTCACTCCAGCAAATTACACGCTCCTCCTACTCCATTCGATATACATCCCTCCAACATCACCATTATATCAGCCGTCACCCATATAAAATGATTAGGCCGATTAACACCTATCACAGTCCAACAAGACACATATTAAACTAGGCTCATTGTACAGAATCAAGCCTTTCCTTACTAACAAAACTCGAGGGGACACAGCCCATACCTATCTACTCTCCACCCTTTTATATGCCTCTCCTATCTTCACAAACCTAAGTAAAACTGACATAATCTAGCTTGAAGTCTGCTACAATAAAATCACAAATTTCACTTCTAAACACATCACACAGGTCTCACCACTGCCTTGCCTTACATCAGCTAAACTGCTAGAGCTACTCTACCACTTATAGTTTCATAGTATAGTACTAGGCTATCTGCCCTGGGGCATTTGTAAGCCTAGCCATAGTGATATGGCTTTTGCCACCCCATGAAATGGTACAAAAATGTACAGAATAAATCTAGAATACTGTGCCTCTGTCTAGTAGTGACGCAATGAAGGTCCCTTTATATAATAGAATTAGTTTACTGTGCCCCTGTCTAGCAGTGACACAGATGTGACCCCTGGGGTAAACTTACGATCTCCCATCCACTCATCAAGATTTCTCTTGAAGACAGTCAGTGAGGGGCTTTGCCTAATACGAACTGGGATCCTGTTCCAAAGCATGGGAAGCCTCTGGGTTATGAATCTATCCCTCCAGCATGTCCTATTCATACTTGTGCCGAGGTTTAAGTCTTTAGCTCTTGTGGTCCTGATGGATTTGGATTTTTTGAGGTGGAGCATGTCCATCAGATCTTGATTGGACATGGACTTGTACGGCAGGCAGAAATCACCTCTGAGCAGGCGGTATGCTACTGAATAGAGCTGAAGTTTCTTTAGTCTGGCAGAATAAGACATATGTTTGAGACCCTTGATCCTTTTGGTGAGGTACTTTTGTGGTCTCTCCAGCTGTTGCAAGTGCCGGGTGAGATACATACCAAATGGGGCATTGTACTCAATCATGGGTCTGATGAGGGAGGAATATAGGGGTACAATGACATCCTTGGATCTGGATGTGAATCCCTTCATGATGAGGTGTGCAAGGTAGAATGTTTTTCTAACCACTTTGGCAACGTGGGAGTCAAATGAGAGGTTGCTGTCTACTTGGGTCCCTAGGACTCTGATTACTTTTTTCCATACTCAGTGGGTTGCTGTCTATGTGATAATTTGTGGGTACTTTGTTTTTTCCAAAAGGGATGACTATACATTTTTTGGCATTTAGTTTAAGGCCGTGACTACGGCACCAGTTGTCCATTTTAGTGAGGCCTTTTTGTAGGATGTGTGTGTCTGCTGGTGTATCGACTATGGCGCCTAGTTTGCAGTCATCTGCGAACTTCGTCAGCCACAGCCCTCCCATGTTTGCTTTAACATCTGAGAAATAAATGCCGAAAAAGAGGGGTCCCAGGACAGATCCCTGTGGGACACCATTTGTGACTGGCTTTGAGTGTGACATTGCTCCAGCGATTTTAACTTTATGGGTTCTGTCCTTTAACCAGTTTGCAACCCATCTAGTGACATAAGGGTTTACTTTTAAGCTGTTTAGCTTATCTATGATGCCTGAGTGGGGTACTGTGTCGAAGGCCTTAGCCAAGTCCAGGTATGCTGTATGGACTGCTTTGCCCTCATCAATGGCTCTAGTGACTGTTTCGAAAAAGTCAACCAGGTTTAAAAGGCAGGATCTGCCCTTTACAAAGCCGAACTGGGTGGGGTCAAGTGTCTGTAGGTCCCCTATGTCTCTGTTTATGAGTTCCATAATGATTCTTTCCATAGCTTTGCAGACCAGGCTAGTAAAGCTTATGGGGCGGTAGTTTCCAGGGTCTGTAGAGGCACCCCCCTTGTGGAGTGGGACCACTGTTGCTGTACGCCAGTGTTCAGGTACATATCCTGAAGTAAGGCTAAGGTTAAATAGCATTTTTATGTGTGGGTTTAGCTCCTCTTGGAGTTCACGTAACACGTACCCCGGGATACCGTCAGGTCCCATTGATGCTGTGTTTTTTGCTTGGTTTAGGGCGGTTCTCACTTGGACATCTGAGATGACAGGGAGATTACATTCAGCTGGGATAAGTATTTCTTCTTTTGGGGGTGAAGGAGGCGAGAAATTTGCACTGAACCTGTCAGCCAGAATGTTAGCAATATCTGTGGGTTCAGTGTATTTTTTGTTGTTGTGAACCAACTCTGAGCATATCTGAGGATTTCCGCCCAAGTTTCTAACATAGCTGAAGAAGGCTTTGTGGTTATCTTTAGTGTCCTTAGCGATTTTTCTCTCAAAGTTAGCCTTGGATGTTTTTATGAGAGAACATAGTTTTCTGCTAATGTTGATCAGAGATGTCTTCCCTTCATGGAATTTCGCTCTGATGTGCAGTAGCTTCCTTCTTTTGTTATAGGTTCATAGGTTCATACTAGGTTATCTGCCCGAGGGCATTTACAAGCCTAGCCCATCGTTTTGTGGCTTACGCCACCCCTTTAGTATGGGGAACTATACCCATTATTTTGCTGTGCCTATACCCATTATTTTGCTGTGCCTCTGTCGAGCAGTGACACTGAGGTAATCCCTGGGGTATATCTGCGATCTCCCATCCATTGGTCAAGATTTCTCTTGAACAAGGCCAGCGAGGTGCTCTGCCTCACATATACCGGGATTTTGTTCCACAGCATAGGGAGTCTTTGGGTGATGAATCTATCCCTCCAGCACGTCCTATTAATAGCCGTGTCGAGGTTTAAGTCTCCCGCCCTTGTGGCTCTGATGGATCTAGATTATTTGAGGTGAAGCATATTCATCAAATCTGGGTTTGACATGGCCTTGTATGTTAGGCAAAGGTCACCTCTGAGCAGCGTGGCGACTGAATAGAGCTGGAGTTCTTTCAGTCGGGCAGCATAGGACAGATTTTGAGACCCTTTATCCTTTTGGTGAGGAACTTTGTGGCCTCTCCAGCTACTGCAAGTGTCGGGTCAGATACATTCCGAATGGGGCATTGTATTCAATCATTGGTCTGATGAGTGATGAGTAAAGGGAGACTATGACCTCCCTTGATCTAGATGAGAATCCCTTCATGATAAGGTGGGCAATGTAGAAGGTCTTCCTAACTACTTTAGCTACATGGGTGTCGAATGACAGACTACTATCAACCTGGGTCCCCAGGTCCCTGATAACTTCTTCTGTGCTCAGTGGATTGCCACCTATTTGGTAGCTAGGGGTAACCTTGTTTTTCCCGAAGGGTATGACTATGCATTTTTTGGCATTTAACTTTAGGCCATGGCTCTGGCACCAGTTATCTGTTTCTGTGAGACCCTTCTGAAGGATATCTGTGTCAGATGTGTTTTCTACTATGGCGCCCAGTTTGCAGTCATCTGCAAACTTTGTCAGCCATAACCCTCCTGTGTTTGCTTGCACTTCGGAAAAGTAGATGCCAAACAAGAGTGGGCCCAGGACTGAGCCCTGTGGGACACCACTTGTGACAGGCTTTGAGTCTGACATGGCACCAGCAACTCTGACCCTGTGGGTTCTGTCACTCAGCCAGTTTGCAACCCATCTGGTGATGTATGGGTTAACATTTAAGCTGATGAGTTTTTCAATGATACCCGAGTGCCTTCGCCAGATCGAGGTAGGCTGTATGGACTGCCTTTTCCTCATCAATGGCTTTGGTGACTGTTTCAAAAAAGTCAACCAAGTTTAAAAGGCATGATCTGCCTTTGACAAAGCCAAACTGGGTTGGATCCAAAGTCTGCAAATTCCCTATGTCTTTATTTATGAGGTCCATTATGATCCTCTCCATGGCTTTGCAGATAAGGCTTGTCAAGCTAATGGGCCGGTAATTTCCAGGGTCGGTGGAGGCACCGCCTTTGTGAAGTGGGACCACAGTTGCAGTGCGCCACTCCCTGGGTACGTATCCAGAGGTAAGACTTTGATTAAACAGCTGTCCTAGCTGTGGGTTTAATTCCTCATTGAGTTTGTGGAGCACACAGCTGGGGACACCATCAGGTCCCATGGATGCTGTGTTTTTTGCTTTGGAGAGAGCAGTTCTCACTTGGGCGTTGGAGATGTTTGGTGGGCTGCAATCATTTGGTATAGATATCTCTCCTTTTGGGGGGGAGAGTTTGCACTGAACCTGTCAGCCAGTATGTTGGCAATGTCTGTAGGATCAGTAATCTTCACATCATTTTGAACTAGTTCTGAGCATATCTGGGAGTTTCCTCCCAGGTTTCTAACATAGCTAAAGAAGGCCTTATGATTGTCTTTTGAGTCTTTAGCTATTTTCCTCTCAAAATTTGCTTTGGATGATTTTATGAGAGCTCTTAGTTTTTTACTTATAGTGATCAAGGGTGTCTTACCTTTTAAGGATTTTGCTCTATCTTGTAGTAGCTTCCTCCTTTTGTTGTAGAGTTTGTTTATGGCTGGGGTCCACCAGACTGGACACTTGCCTTTGGTACAAAGAGCCTTTGTTTTGCTTGGGATTGCCTTATCCATGCAGTCCTGCAGGTGCTGGTAGAAGGCATTTGTAAGTGATTCAGCGGCTTGAGTACTGTTTTCCGCCGGCTCGGCCTTAACGGAGACCACACTAGTCTTTAGAAGTGTGAAGTCGGCTTTCGAGAAGTTCTTTACTGTGGTCTTTTTTATTTCAGGTGGGGGTGGGATGAGGACCTCCAGCGAGATTAGTTTGTGATCTGATCTCACCAGTGAGGGGTATACTTCCGGTGTTGAACATTGTGCTCCCATGTTCGTGATGATGAGATCAAGTATGTTATCTCCTCTTGTGGGGATGGTGACTAGTTGTTCCATGGCATTTGAGTTTATGAATTCCAGGAACTTTTGGGCTAGGGTGTTTGGGCTTGAGTAGTGTTCCCAGTCTATATTAGGGTAATTGAAGTCACCTAGTATGATGGTGTTTGGTGATACATTTATCCCTCTAGTGTTTTCAGGAAGGCCATGTGAGGTTCCTGAGTTTGTGAGGGTGGCCTGTAACATGCTACAATTTGCAGAGCAGTCTTGCCTATGGTTAATTGCACCTGGATGGTCTCCGATGCATCGCGTTGCCACTAGTCTTGAGGTGTGGGTGTCCTTGATGAATATGGATACCCCCTCCTTTCTTGGTATTGTCCGGATTTTGGGGCGGAACGCATGATATGAGGTAAAACCTGACAGTGCTGGGGTGCTCTCAGGAGCCTTGAACCAGGTTTCTGTCACAGCACAGACATCGATGTTCTCCATACTGAGAAGGGCCTCGAGTGCGTGCATTTTGAGATTTAGACTTCTGGCATTGAGCAGCATTACCCTTAGTTTTTTTCCTTTTTTGTGTTCTAGGGTGGTAGGTTTAGAATTTGAGCCTTGCCTAAAAAAGGCACTATGGGGTGGCAAGAGCCTTTGCCAATATCCGGAATCCCAGGGGTGACAGGTGCAAGCCGTCCCTTGCGAAGCAACGTGGCTTGTCCAGCATGTCATCCCAAGCAGACAGACACTGGATCCCCTTTGAATGACACCAGTGTTTAAGCCAATTGTTAAAGCTGATCATCTTATCTCTGTATTGTGGCATCATTCTTGGTGAAGATAGGATACTGCTCAAGGTCAGGGTCATACCTGCCTGGGCTACATAATCAGAGAGCTCCTCAATGTCTCTTTTCATGTAGTCCAAGGAGGTACGTCTCAGGTCGTTTACACCAGCGTGGACAATGACTGAGTCGTATTTGTACCTGCTGTTGAGAGACCTGAGTGCTTGCGTTATGTGGCGGATTCTAGCGCCCGACAGGCAGCTTACTGTGACCTTCTCCTTATTCAGTCTGGTGAGCGGGACATCAGTGTGTCTGACTATGGAGTCACCGATGACTAGTGTGTCTGGCATTGTGTTTGGCCTTAAGGGCTGTGACTGTTTGACATTCTGACTGTGAGGTCTATGTGTTGCAGGTGTTGTGTTCTGAGGTGGTGGTTGTTTGGGTGTCTGCTTTGGTGGCCTCTGCTGTTTTGGTAGATTTTTGATCAGAGCCTGCGAGTATGTCTTTGTGTGTTTATGTGTATGATTTGAGGTTGTGATGGTACTATGTGAGACTGGGTCTATAGTGTGTGTGGTAACCTTCTCCTCCTGACTGGTCTTGCCAGTCCTATGTTGAGAGAGCTCAGCCTCCAGTTTGGCCGTATAGTTGCATCTCTCGCATGTATTTGTGTTTTGTGGGAGGAGGAGAGGGTTGTCTGTGTACATGAGGCAATTGTAACATTGCCTCAGTATTCCCAGGTTCACCAGCTGAGCAGGAGAGGACACTAGCAACTGATCCTCGACATGCTAGAAGGAATAGACAAAAAACTTTAAAAAGATTCCGGGGGACGTGGGTGACCGAGAAATGGGGGTTTGCCTTTTTGGGGTACTATCTATGACAAGAGTGCCGTATCAAGGTAATAAGTACTGTAGGAGCAAGTGCTAGGTTTAACAGATAGAGAATAGTCTACTTGGAGTCAAGTAGAGATGATCTTTTTAGTTATAGGATACACTGATTAGATCAGTAGTATAGTTCAAGGAAGGTAGTTTTAAGGGAAAATTTGAAGAGTGGACTTTAGGTAGCCCGAATAGTTTACACCTGCTTAACCAGCGCTGCCCTAGTGTGCAACAGTGGCAACTCCGCGCTAAATCGAGCTAAATCGTGCAAACGCGCGTTTAGCGTTTTTTATATCAGGGGGCTGAAAGAAGCTAGGAACTGGCCCAAAACGACCAATAAACTACAAGTTGCTGGCTGAAACCTCACAAAACTGGACCAACAGGCAGCTCAATGCTTCCCACTCCCACTGGTAAGCAAGGGAACTTCCTCTCTTCCAAATTAGGTAAAGAATCAGTAACAGGAACTGCAAACAAAGCCCAGGGTTCAGCAAGCTCTGAAACTGGACTAATCTAGCTCAGTAAGGCGGGAAAACAAGAGATATTTTTTTTTTTTTTTTTTTTTTTTGTTTATGGCTGAGGTCCACCAGACAGGACGCTTACATTTGGTGGAGAGGGACTTGGATTTGTTTGGGATTGCATGATCCATGCATTCTTGGAGATGTCCATAGAAAGCATTTGTGAAGGATTCGGCATTGTGGGATGTGGTATCCACTGGCACAGTGGGCTTAAAGGATACCATCTCAGTCTTAAGAAGAGTGAAGTCTGCTTTTGAGAAGTTTTTCACTGTGGTCTTTTGTGCTGGGGGTGGAGGTGGGATATGTATAGCCAGGGTGATTAGTTTGTGGTCAGATCTCACTAGTGAGGGGTATACTTCCGGTGTGGAGCATTTTGTCCCCATGTTTGTGATGATCAGGTCTAGTATATTATCTCCCCCAGTGGGAGAGGTGACTAGTTGTTCCAGTGCATTTGAATTTATGAATTCCAGGAACCTTTGGGCTAGGGTATTAGGGCTAGAATAATGTACCCAATCTATGTTTGGGTAGTTGAAGTCTCCCAGTATGATGGTATTTTGTGATGCATTCATATCCTCCAATGTCTTCAGGAAGGCTGAGTGGGGTTCTTGAGATTGGGAGAGTGGTCTGTAACAAGCTACCAGTTGTATAGCAGTTTTGCCTATGGTTAGTTGCACCTGTATGGTCTCTGATGCTTCATGTGTTGCTACTAACCTGGAGGTGTGGGTGTCCTTTATGAATATGGACACTCCCCCTTCCTTTGTGGTTCGGCCCGGGTTTTGGGGCCGAAAAGCATGATACGAGGTACAGCCTGGTAGCGCTGGGGTGCTCTCAGGAGCCTTGAACCAGGTTTCAGTTACTACACAGACATCGATGTTCTCCATGCTGAGGAGTGCATCAAGTGCCTGCATCTTGAGATTTAGACTTCTGGCGTTGAGCAGCATTACCCTTAGTTTTTTTCCATTTTTGTTTTCTAAGGAGGTGGGTTTGTCTTTTGAGCCTTGCCTAAAAAAGGCACTATGGGGGTGGCAAGAGCCTTAGCCAATATCCGGAAGCCCAGTGGTGACAGGTGTAAGCCATCCCTTGCGAAGCAGCTTGGCTTGTACAACATATTATCCCAGGCAGATAGACATTGGATCCCCTTAGAATGACACCAGTACTTGAGCCAATTGTTGAAGCTGATCATCTTGTCTTTATATTGTGGTATCATTCTTGGTGAGGGCAAGATGCTGCTCAGGGTCAGGGTCATACCAGCCTGGTCTACATAATCGGAGAGCTCCTCTATGTCTCTTTTCATGTAGTCCAGGGAGGTACGTCGCAGGTCATTCACACCAGCATGGACAATGACGGAGTCATATTTGTACTTGCTTTGGAGTGACCTGAGTGCGTGTGTTATGTGGCGGATCCTAGCTCCCGATAGACAGCTCACAGTCACCTTCTCCTTGTTCAGCCTGGTCAGTGGGACATCAGTGTGTCTGACTATGGAGTCACCTATTACTAGTGTATCAGGCAAGGTGTTTGGCCTTAAGGGCTGCGATTGGTCGACACACTGATTTATTGAAGTATGTGCTGCATGTGTTTTGTTTTGAGGTGGTGGATTTTTGGATGTCTGCTTTGGGAGCCTCTGTTGTTTTGGTAAGTTTTTTATTAGAGCCTTCGAGTATGTCTTTGTGTTTTTATGTGTTTGGTTTGGGGAAGTGGATATTCACAGGGGTGGTAAGTAGATGTAGTGCTTTACTTAGTACGAGAGTGCTTACTTAGTAGAGAAGTATTGAGAACAAGTGCTAGGCTTATAATACAGTGAGTAGTCTGGTTATACTAAGAGTAGAGCTTCCTTAAGGGAAAATTTGAAGAGCAGACTTGGCGGAGCCAGAAAAAGTTTAACCTTGTTTAACCGGCACTGCGCAAAGCCGTGCAAACGCGGATTTTAAATAGTGAACTACAAAACAGCTAGAAATGGTCCAAAACAACCAATTACTACAGCTTCTTGTGCTGAGGCCACTTCCCCCAAGGACAGGTAGGCTGCTCAAGGCTCCCCACTCCCACTGGTGAGCAAAGAAACTTCCTTCTATTCAAGTAAGGTAATGGACAACACAGGAACTACACCACAGCCCAGAATACAGCAATGCCTGTAAACTGGTCTAAACTAGTCGAGGAAGGCGGGAAAACAAGGATTATTTTTTGTTTTTTTTTTGGTAGAAACACACAGAAAATGCAGAAACAGTGATAAATTAGTTACACAGGCTAGCACACTTTAGTGGGCAGCCTCCACAGTTAAATTAAACAAACAAGCAAACTTTCGATCAAATTCGACTAAATGTAACTTTAAGTGCAGATTTTAAAATAATGCAGTAATCAGTTAAAAAACAGTTCAGGCTAGTTCAAGGTAAGCTACAGAAGCTATTTCAAGTGAAAAAAAAGCAAAGATACTTAAATCCAGAAGGTAGTCGCTTTTCTGAGTTCCCTGCTGCTGGGACCACTCTGTAAACCCACGTGGAGCTTGTCTGAGCAGTATAGCCAGAAAAAAACGCCCAGAGGCGGATTTTAAACAGTGAACTACAAAAGAGCGAGAAATGGTCCCAAACAACTTGAGTTACATTCAACTCACCTCTGCTCACACAACAGAACATCATCCTGATAAAACCCCACTCTTCTACATATGCTCCAAACTTATATTAATACTTAACTACTCTGATCCTCCAATAAATCCTTATTACACGTCACTAAATCCAACAATAAAGCAGGTGACACTCACTATTCTAATTACATCACCAAAATATGGAATACCATCACTCAGCCCATCCTAACCATTGTCAACCTATCTCACTTTAAAAAGCTCCTAAAAGATTTCCTCAGCAATAATTGGCTTTGCTCATATACTGCTAATAGTTACAGCCACTGCTCTCATGCCATATTCACCACATCTATTTCCAACTTCTGCACTTACTACTTTACCACCTATCCTCTCCCCCATTCATCAAAAACTATCTTAACTTCTCTTTTCTTACTAGACTGTTTCTGCTATATACTAATTCCCTCTGTCCCCTCACTATTCACTTAAAATTCCATCCATTTCTCTTCCTCTCTCCTGTTATTTTTGCTCCCCCCTCTGTTCTCTTCTACGCTAACTCCTCCCCTCCCTTCCCTTCTCTTCTGTCTACCTCCATATTCTCATAATTACTCCAGTTATGCACCAACCATGAAATGACGCCTTCCCCTAACAGCAGGCTGTCTGTTTATTTACAACTCTATAAACTGAATTAATGTTGCTTATGTTCCACATGTAATACTCTGTAAGCAATTATTCAGAAAAGTGTGGAATTTTGTGTCCTTTTATGTTTTGTGAATATCTTTTTAAAAATTTTGCTAAAATTTGTCAATATTATTGCAAGTTTCTCTAGTTTTATTCTGCAGCTTTTCTCCCCAAGCCCCCACTGAAAATGCATTCTCACTTAGTTGGATTATCTCGGTAAACAAAAGTAAAATAAATAAATAAATTCTGACTGACTCATTACTGGCCCTTGAAGTCATTTCTTCATAATCTTTGCAGCAATTGCCACAGGTGCCACATTATCAAGTTTCAAGCAAAATGGAACACCATAATTAATTTTAACTAAAATCTCTTCCTAGTCCACCCTATTATTTCTATCTGCATTAAAGGCTGTAATATAAAATACTCTCAGTTCAAATCTCAAATTTCTTTTCAATGTTGTGGTCCATCCACATATCAAGGTTGTACCCTTTTCACACTGCCACCTATTACTGCCTAATTTTCCACTACATACCTTCCCATGACTGCCTGACAACACCTTCTCACCTCACCCTTCTGCCTGTCCCCTTCTCATTTAAGATTTCCACCTTCTGTACTCTTTGCAATCTTGTTTTTGAAAATAATAGTCCTATTTCTTTTATGATGCTATACATTATGGAAACAGTGTGAGGGAGGGTGGCCTAATGGTTAAGGTGTTTGCCTTACAAACACAAGGTGCAGGGTTTGAGTCTCACAAGGGATTATTGGCTAGGCTTAAAATGGCTTGCAAGGGCAGTTAGCTTAGTATGAATCTATGAACCTATGAACCTATGCTCAGATATCGTGAAAATGAAAAAGTACTTAAGCAGCTTTCAAACATCCCTAGTGCAAGACCAGATCTCACTTGGAACTAACAACAGACAGTATTGGTCAGCAGAAAAAAAGCACAAGAATAGAGAGGTTCAAAATCGGTTATATACCTCCCCTCCCTCCATCTGCCATACTTATAAACACAAAGCATGGTAGAATAAAGTGTCAAACAGATTTTATAGCCATTCCTTCATCAGAGAAACACTGATTTCTGCATGTTTGGTAGTGCTACATGTTTTACTGGCTTTCAAAGCCAATAAGACACGTTGTGCTTCTGCACTTTTAGATTTCCAGTAATCTGTTGGTACATATGGTAGACAAAACTTCCATGTACCACAAATAAACTTATGATGGGGTCTCAACAATCATAACTTATAAAGTTTTCTTGACATGGATGCCAAGATACACTTCACAAGCTTCACTTTCAAGGAGAGATTCTTGGCATCCATGTCAAGAACATTTAACAAAGAAACAATTAAAGGTAATAAGACAGTCATCTCTCAACTGTCCAGATTTTTGGCTCTTATTTTTGGTCTATTCTTCATAAAATGTGTAGTTTTCTGGCAAATTACTGGAAAGACCTGAGGACTGAAGTCATTAAATAATGGCATACATTTGAGTTTCAGACTTCAAATCCTTCAGAAAATGTATGTTAAACGTATGTTAGTGATATCTGCATTGCTTACTGTACTTATTTCATTGTTTCACTTGAAAGAAAGTTACTGTTTGTTGTTTTTGCATTTAAGTTACCTGTAACACATTGCACTTAAGTTACCTGGCACTTGCTCGCTAAAGCAATTATATAAGTCAGCACTAAAAATTAAAAGCACTACACCCTCACTCCCCACTGGCCCTTGTTTTCAATTATTAAGGAATTCCCAATATTATTCTAGCATGTCCAAAGGTCAGTTGTCAATCTCCTCTCCGGTCCAGCTGGTGAATCTGGGAATCTTGAGGCAATGTTACAACTGCCTCATGTACACAGACAACCCTCTCCTCCTCCCAACAAATTCCAACACATGTGAGAGATGCAACCATATACCCAAACTGGAGGCTAAGCTCTCTCAACTCAGTACTGGCATAACCAGTCAGGAGGAGAAGGAAACCACACTCACTACAATTCCAGTCTCACACAGACCTACCACGACAGCAAACCAAACACATAATCACACAAAAACATACTTGGAGGCTCTAAATAAAGATCTGCCTAAGCAGCAGAGACCTCTAAAGCAGACACCCAAGCAACCGCTACCCCAAAACAAAACACGTGCAACACATATCTCACAAAGCCAGTGTGCCAAACAGTCACAGCCCTTAAGACTAAACAACACACCTGATACACTTGTAATAGGTGACTCTATCGTCAGGCACACTGACGTCCCCCCCACCAGGCTGAACAAGGAGAGGGTCATGGTGAGCAGCCTGTCGGGCGCTAGGATCCGCCACATAACACAAGCACTCAGGTCACTCCAAGGCAAGTACAAATATGACTCAGTCATTGTCCATGCTGGTGTGAATGACCTGAGACGTACCTCCCTGGACTACATGAAAAGAGACATAAAGGAGCTTTCTGAGCATGTAGCCCAGGCCGGTATGACCCTGACCTTGAGTAGCATCTTACCCTCACCAAGAATGATGCCACAATATGAAGACAAGATGATCAATTTCAACAATTGGCTTAAGTACTGGTGTCATTCAAAGGGGATCCAATGCCTGTCAGCTTGGGATGATATGCTCGACAAGCCACGATGCTTCGCTAGGGACGGCTTGCACCTGTCACCCCTGGGCTTTCGGATATTGGCAAAGGCTCTTGCTACCCCCATAGTGCCTTTTTTAGGCAAGGCTCAAAAGACAAACCCATCCATAGGTATCACAAGGGATAAGAAACTAAGAGTAATGCTACTCAACACCAGAAGTCTAAACCTCAAGATGCACGCACTCGAAACTCTCCTTAGCATGGAGAACATCGATATCTGTGCAGTAACAGAAACCTGGTTCTGGGCTCCCGAGAGCACCCCAGCACTACCAGGTTATACCTCATACCATGCTTTTCAGCCCCAAAACTTGGACCGAACCACAAAAGGAGGGGGAGTATCGATATTCATCAAAGATACCCACACCTCCAGGTTGGTGGCAAAGCACGAAGCATCAGAGACTATCCATGTCCAACTAACAGTGGGTAAAACTGCCTTCCAGTTTATAGCCTGCTACAGACCACCCACCCAAACCCAGGAACCCCACTCGGCCTTTCTGAGAACACTGGAAAATATGAAGGTCTCTCCAAACACCATTATATTGGGTGACTTCAACTACCCAAACATAGACTGGGAGCATTACTCTAGCTCCAACACCCTAGCCCAAATGTTCCTAGAATTTATAAACTCAGATGCTATGGAACAACTTGTTACCACTCCCACAAGAGGGGAAAACATACTGGACCTGATCATCACCAACATGGGGACTCTATGCTCCAGACCAGAAGTGTATCCCTCACTGGTAAGATCAGACCATAAACTAATCTCACTGGATATTCACATCCCGACCCCACTCCCTGCCCAGAAAACCACAGTGAAAAACTTCTCTAAAGCAAATTTCACACTCCTCAAAACCGAGGTGGAATCCTTCAAAGCCCCCGGGCCTGTGGAAAATACGGCCCAGACCGCAGAATCTTTTATAAACGCATTCTATGAACACCTTCAGGAATGCATGGATCATGCGATCCCAAATAAAACCAAGACCCAATCCTCCAAAGGCAGAAGTCCTGTCTGGTGGACCCCAGCCATAAACAAACTATACAGTAGAAGGAGGAAGCTACTAAATGATAAAGCAAAATCCCAAAAATGGAAGGCATCACCGATCAGTATTAGCAAAAAACTACGGGCATTCATAAAATTGTCTAAGGCCAGCTTCCAGAGAAAAATTGCACAGGACACTAAGGATAATCACAAGGCTTTCTTTAGTTATATTAGGAACCTGGGTGGTAATTACCAGATATGCTCAGAATTAGTCCAAAATGACAAAAAATACACTGAACCCACAGACATTGCCAACATCCTAGCTGACAGGTTCAGCGCAAACTTCTCCCACCCCTCCACACCAAAAGGGCAAATATCTATCCCAAAAGAGTGCTGCCCCCCTGACATCTCAGTTGCTTAGGTAAGAGCCGCCCTCTCCAAAGCAAAAAACACAGCATCAATGGGACCAGACGGTGTCCCAGGCTGCGTCCTACATGAACTCCAAGAAGAGCTAAACCCAAACATAAAACTACTGTTCAATCTCAGCCTTACTACAGGATATGTGCCCAAAGAGTGGTGTACAGCAACAGTGGTCCCTCTCCATAAAGGTGGTGCCTCAACGGATCCTGGAAACTATCGCCCCATAAGCCTGACCAGCTTAGTCTGCAAAGCTATGGAAAGGATCATCATGGACCTCATAAATAAAGATATTGGGGACCAACAGACACTGGATCCTACCCAGTTCGGCTTTGTTAAGGGCAGATCCTGCCTCTTAAACCTGGTCGATTTCTTTGAAACAGTCACCAAGGCCATTGACGAGGGGAAGGTGGTCCACACAGCCTACCTGGACCTCGCAAAAGCCTTCGATACAGTACCCCACTCAGGCATTATAGATAAGCTCACCAGCTTAAATATAAACCCCTATGTCACTAGATGGATTGCAAACTGGCTCAAGGACAGAACCCACATGGTTAGAATTGCTGGAACCATGTCAGACTCCAAACCAGTTACAAGTGGTGTCCCACAAGGCTCAGTCCTGGGACCTCTCTTGTTCGGTATATATTTCTCGGAGGTACAGGCCAACACGGAAGGACTGTGGCTGACCAAGTTCGCAGATGACTGCAAACTGGGTGCCATAATCGACTCTCCAGCCGACACAAGCATCCTCCAAAAGGGCCTCATAGAAACAGACAACTGGTGCCAGAGCCATGGCCTCAAGCTAAATGCCAAAACGTGTATAGTCATCCCCTTTGGTAAAAACAAAGTGCCCACAAATTACCACATAGGTGGTAATCCATTAAGTACAGAAGAAGTAATTAGGGACCTGGTGACCCAAGTTGATAGCAATCTCTCATTTGACAACCACGTGGCCAAAAATGGTTAGAAAAACATTTTATATAGCCCACCTAATCATGAAGGGATTCACATCTAGATCAGGGGAGGTCATCGTGCCTCTTTACTCATCTCTCATCAGGCCCATAATTGAGTACAATGCCCCTTTTGGGATGTACCTTACCAGACACCTGCAGCAACTGGAAAGACCCCAAAAGTACCTCACCAAGAGGATCAAAGGGCTCAAACAGATGCCATATGCTGCCCGGTTAAAGAAACTCCAGCTCTACTCAAGTGGCATTCCACCTGTTCAGAGGCGATCTGTGCCTGACGTATAAAGCCATGTCCAGCTCGGAATTAATGGGCATGCTGCACCTCAGAAAATCCAAATCCCATCAAGCTACGCGCTCGAGAGACTTGAACCTCAGCACCGAAATAAATAGGACATGCTGTAGGGACAGATTCATAACCCAGAGGCTCCCTTCACTCTGGAATAAAATCTCAGTCCAGGTTAGGCAGAGTCCCTCATTGACTCTCTTCAAGAGGAATCTTGATGAGTGGATGGGAGATGGTAGGTTTACCCCGGGTATCACTTCTGTGTCACTGTTAGACAGAGGCACAGTATACTAACCTTGAAAAAGGGCATAGCAAAATAAATTTAAAATGGGTGGTGAAAGCCAAACACATTCTGGCTAGGCTTATAAAGGCCCTAGGGCAGATAGCCTAGTATGAACCTATGAACCTATAAAACAAGCCCTGTTGCTCTAAATATTGTTCTTAGAAACTTAGAAAATTGCTAAAGTATGCCCCTATTTTTGGGCCTTTGTCCCCCATTTTGTTGGGCTTTGTCCATCTTTCTGCCACTAGGAGGCTGAGAGGTATGACAACAGTTTCTAATTAGTTCTAATTATACACGGGTTAAGATGTATATGAAAGGAGTACCAAACAATAACTTGTTGCATTTTGTCTCAGAATTATAAAGCTTTCTGAAGTGCCTTTATTATTTATGTATGTTTTCACTGTCTATATAACTGATTATATTATTCATTTATTTTTAATTCTACTGGGCACAATATGAACATGATCCACTGCGATCTACCCTGGTTAACAAATATTTTGTGATATTTATTTATTTTTATTTTAAAGGGTCAAAGGCTGATGTAACATGCTGGACTTTGCATTCAATACTATATTTGGTGAATATGATTTCAGCCTGGAATAAATTGGTGAAACTAAATTTCACAACACAGCAAGAAAATGTTGTTGATGGCACACAATCCTTTTACCCTAATTTTCTAACAAAAATACTAGACTTTGTCGGAGGCCTAGAAAGAAATATCAGAAGACTGTGTTAACGTTTATGTCACTATCTCAGAATCTGGTAAATCACTAAGGAATGCAAAAGCATGCACTAACATTCTGACTTGCTGCTTTATATTTACTTATTCTGTATTAGATCTGTAACTAGGATAGAAGTGGTGCCTGGCCTGGGCACAAGCAGTCAACAGGTGAAATTGGAAGATGGTGGTTGTGTAGAAATGTAGTAGTAGCTCCAATATAAGAAGGCATGAAGATATACTGCATTTATGGCTTTGAGGAAGCACAAAGTGATTTTAGTGTGTGGTAGTAACTGCAGAAAGCTGCTTGTTACAGTTTTAGCTAGGCAAGCGGCTAGCAGAAATTTCTTTTTTTTTTTTTTGCTCAAACTTTGAGTTGAATGGGTGACAATTTGGGGGTAGGTACAGGGCACCAATTAAGATTGCTATGATTCTCTTCTATGCCTACTACATAACTATAAGTGTTACAGAATCTGGAACATACTTCTCATCTGAAGCTGTAAACTCTATGATTTCTTGAACATTAGTAATTCAAAGTATGTCTTGATTGCTTGAGTTGCTGGTTTGCAACATCTGCAATATTAGAATACCACGGACTTTGTTCTACCAGGGGTAAGTAAAAGTTGCACTAAATATAAAGCAAAGGCAAAATGCTCATATACCTTCCTTGTCAGCTTTGCTTCTGAAAAAGGTTTAACTACAACAACCATGCTAAAAGGGTCACTGTCTGTTTACACTGCATCCAACATATTTTAAGCTTTGCTCACATCCTTTAAAAACTAACACTCCTTGAATGTGTACATAACAAAACCTTCAGAGGAGCTATGTGTCACTTTATGTTGTAGTAAAGACTTGTAGGAAAATGAGAAATTACATTTTATTTTTACAGGTACTCAATTACTAGTTAAATAAAAAATTTGAACTGGAGCTACAGGTATTACTTCAGTTCAGCTGATACTTGAGAACTTTTGCAGCTTGCAAATCATGTATTTTTTAAACAGTCTAGTAGGAGTTCTCTTCTCTGGTGCCTACAGAGTTCTCAGGCTTATTCTTGACTTGTCTGTGCAGCTGTGCATCAAAGTTTATTAAGGGACTTTTTTTTTACAGACTCTCAGGAATCCAAGCTGTGAAACCATGCAGCACCAAGAACAGATGTGTCTTGCCCTCAGCATATGTGAAATTAGATTATTCCCATCTTAGTCAGTGAACTCAAAAGAGTTAATACATCAGGATGCTGATTGTAAGTAACTCAGGCAGAGAAAAAACAGAAGATTGCAGAACAACAAAGTCTGCCTGAGCTAGTTAATTAAAAGCACTCTCTGTGTGGATTAAAAAAATACACTGCAGAACAACAAAGTTTGCCTGAGCTAGTTAATTAAAAGCACTCCCTATGCTGATAAAAAATAAATTTTACTATCAAAATGTGGAATGGCAGTTCGAATATGGGTTGGTCGAAAGTGTGTTCTACCAACATCTGTAATGTTAAACTAAAAATATTTTAATTGAGTACACATTCATCAATATAAAGTTGATGTTTTGAATTGAGATTGCAGTATAGTGCAGATCGGGAAATTTTCCTTTTTCTCATTGTAATGCGATCTCAGTGTTGGTATATATAATATGCATGGGGTGTGGGGGGAGTAGCCCCCCTGCAAAAACGTTAATGGTAACACAGGCCTTCGACATTGGAAGTGTCAGTGTTTGAATGTTGATTGTCGTGGTTAACATATCCGACATTTTGGTAATTCAGTATTACCAAAGTCGGATCTTCTTCTTCTTTCAGCTGTTCCCGTTAGCAGTCGCCACAGCGGATCATCTGTTTCCATTTCTTCCTGTCCTCTGCATCTTGCTTTGTCACACCAACTACCTGCATGTCCTCTCTCACTACATCCATAAACCTTATTTTAGGCCTTCCTCTTTTCCTGTTACCTGGCAACTTCATCCTTAGCATCTTTTTCTCAATATACTCTGCATCACTCCTCAGCACATGTCCAAACCAACATAATCTTGCCTCTTTGGCTTTGTCTCCAAACCTTCCAACCTGGGCTGACCCTCTAATATACTTATTCCTAATCCTGTTCACCCTCGTCGCACCCAGTGCAAATCTTAACATCTTTAACTCTGCCATGTCCAGCTCTGACTCCTGCTTTTTGTCAATGCCAAAGTCAGAGCAACAATTCAATAATCTTGTGCGCGCGCGCGTGTGTGTGTGTGTGTGTGTGTGTGTGTGTGTGTGTATATATATATATATATATATATATATATATATATATATATATATATATATATATATAAAATGTGTGTGTGTATGAAATTACCAGTTTTAGGTGCATTCTCTGCTTGTATAATTGCAGGAAATTTTGTTTCCCTGACTTGAATAACCTCAGAAGTTATTTTATTGAGTTTAATCATCAGATACTGTCTTGCAGTGAACATTTTAATAACATCTACCTCTTTTAGAAAAATCAGTGTCGGAACTAATCAATCTACTTAATAAGTTGACCTCTAAAATATTAAAGTGCTTTATTAAAACAAAGTTTTGTGAGCAGTAAAAGTTTTTTGTAACAAGCATTGTTTCTTTAAATCAAACAAAAGTTACTCATAGGTGTGTATTTCATACATGTTGCTATTGGGTGTTTTAAAAAGTGATGTCACATTGTACTATGAGTGATTTTTAAACAGTTTGTGATGACGTTAAGCATTAAATGAATGAAAGCACCAAGAACATTCTTTATAGTAAAAAATAAAACCACAAAAAGACTTTATTGACGCTTACTGAGGTTGGCTGTGAAACAAAAGGCTGTTTGTGGAGATGTCTAGAAGAGACAAACTGACAAATGAAGATGACCTACACAAAAGTAAGTATGTACAAGCATTGTTGTTGAGGATTACTTTGCTATGGTGCTGGTTTGTGCACACTGTATGAAACTTTGGACATGACATGTGCTTCTTTTTGCCCACAGGGAATTTACAACAGCCATAGGTCTCTGTTGCTGAATATTTTCTTCAGCTGTGTGTCCTCAACCAAATATACCACAGGGAAACATTTCACCATTTGGGATCCTGACTCACTATATGGCCTATTATGGATCTATTACTTTGTGTTATATGACTACAAGAAATGCATCCTTAGTAAAATGCTCCAGGAGTATGTCTTCATTTTTAATAAGGTAAATGAAGTGGTCTGCTTCTGATCATTCTGAACCAGGATGACAACAGCAAGAATAAATGCATATATGTATATAAACGGTTTACTCTAGTGGTTGAACAAGCACATTTCTTTGGGGGGGGGGGTGGACTTCACACTGACAACTCACGCAAACATGGTGGAGAGATCATGCAAGCCACAGGCAGTGCTCAGAGTCAGGACTGATTTCTGACCCTGGATTTTTCAGGCAGAGATTTTTTTTGTTAATAGTGTTTGTGACAGGGTCTAGAACAAATGCAAGAGTACCAAACATGTAGCTTTTTGGTTTAACCCAAAAATGATGACAGGCTGACTAAAATACACCTGCTACGATAAACAGTCTTCAGTTAATCTAGTGTGAGTCTAGCACAATTCTGCTATCAGGCTGCAAAGTCTATAATTGGCCATGTTAACACCGTGGGGCATTGATATAAAGCTGGCAGGTTTGCAGCCGAGAATCTCTGATTCCATTCAGCACTGCTGTCCAATGAACAAGTGTACAGCTACATGTACCAGTACTAATATTAGGGTGATCATCCAAAATGTGCCAGGTATGCTACTCTGCTCTCTCTTAGAGATATAGATCATACCTGACCATTTTCCATTACTGTGTCTGTGCTAGACTAGTGTATGCAGAAGTAGCATTATTCTGAAAGAACGTATGTCCACTCTCTCACAGTAATCCTAAATGACCAGACAAATTAAAAGTATACTACTACTAAGAATTCTGTTTTCTTTTTTCCTGTGGATAATACATTAAGAATCCTCACATGCTTAACAGTTCCAGTTAAATTTTACATCAACCTAAAGGCAGTTACACTTATCGTAGTTGGAACGTTCTACAATTGCTTAGTCTACTCCATGTTTACCAAGCCACATTTCATTTACTGTTTCTATCCTTTTTTCACACAATCCATCACTCTGTTATGCTGCATATTATTGTCTGTCCTACCTAGATGCGATGACATATCTGCTCACATTTGTCCCTGCTACCATCTGTAGTTTCTCTTTCATAAAACATCCTTGCTCTCATGTCTCCCATAATGAAGGCATACTGCAAGCCAGCTGGCCTTTCTGTAGTGGTCTTACTTTCAATCTAAATGACATCTTTTTCTCAGCCGAGTTATTTTAGGGAAGGTGCTTGTGGTTTTCATGTCTGAAGGCACACGTAAGTGACTGTGAAGGTGGTACTTCTGAAAGGAGAGTTGGGATTTAAACCAGAATAGAGATATCGGACTACTACAAAAGAACATTTACAGTGAAGTATACCTCTCAACTTGTTTGCAAACGAATTCTGAGCAAAGGCAAAAATAATGAGAGGACAAAGGCCTAAAACCAATTACATTTTTGAAATATTACAGTAATTAATAACTTAAAAATTTTGTAGTGCATGCCAACATGATTATGCTCCAATAGCAGTTGGACAGGCTGGTTCCATTGTATGCTAGCAGGAAGTCTGACCTTAATACTTAGATGGATGGCTAACAACTGTTAAGATAACATCTGGCACTAAAAGAGGACGGCACCAACCAGTAAAGAGCAGCAGGAGAACGTGAGATTGCTTGTTTCGACACCGATTTCTGCCGGCCACATTACAGCCAGTATTGTGAATCAAACTGCTTCCCTCAGTCAGGGAATAGTTAAGGACTTCAATCACTGCACCCCTGCCTTACCAGCTTTCAAAGGTGGCATAACACAGCGTTTTTCTTACTTTTGAGTACCTAGTAGTACACGGACCAGATAAATCTTCTTGCACTACAAAGAATTATGATTGGCCCTCCAATCATAAAGTTAGTATTGTGTGTTCTCAAGATGAATGCCAAGATTCACTTCTCAAGCTTCACTCTTGAGGTGAGTTTCTTGGCAACCATTTCTTACACACATAATATAATCATTACGATCACAGACCCAATCATAATCCTCTGTATAGAGCACCAGTAGTTAAATCAACATGCAGTTTCTGAACAATAATAAGTATGAAACCCTCATGTCTAGCATTACTGACTGAATGGAGTCCTCAGTGATACACCAGAAAATAAATGATTTTATACGGGGGAGGGCATAATATGAAACAATCTGGGGATACTCTGCAATATTCTGGAAAGTTGAGAGATATGCAGCAAAGCAATTTTATCTGTGCTGATGGAATGTGTACTATTCAGAACAGTGAAGTTTCTCAGAGATTTACTCTTTCATTTCTGCACAATTAATGGCTGCGGTGGTGCAACGGTTAGCATTGTCGCCTCACAGCAAGAGGTTCTCCGGTTAGATTCTCAGCTGGAGCACCTTCTGTGCAGAGTCTGCATTTCCTCCTTGCAGCTGAGTGAGCTTTAAAGGCATGCAGGTAGGTGCGTGTGTGTGTGCTTCTGCCTTCTGTGAAGGTTGGGCACCTGGCTGGCAACTCAACACCGTAAAAACTCCACTGCTAATCATTCTGCAGACCAGTGATCTGCTGTGGTGACCTCTAATGGGAGATGCCAAAAGACATTGCTTTTACCACCGAAAAGCACAAGGTGTATGACACGCACTCTCATCTTCTGGTCTTTAAACATGGCTATCACATTTTTTTTGTTAGTTGTTTGAACATATAAGCATCTAATACATTTTCTTGGTAGTCTCTTGAATAGTATTAAATCACTCTTACAACAGAAGCAAAACAAAATCTGACTCACCAATTGGCCTAGTACAAGTTGCAAACAATTGTGTAAGAGAAGCAGAAGTACTTGAATTAATTTTTTTTTAAATTTTGGCCACGTGGACTTTGAATACGTGGTTTTAAAGTTCAGTTTGTGGTTGATGTAATCTCCAAGACTGTTAAATAAGGAAGTACCTCTGCTTAAGGGAACAGGGCAATTACACATTTAATAATGCATTGTGCCATTAGTACTGGAATGGCTGGAAGCCAAAAGAAGACTATGACGACTCCATTTCATTTATCTAATTGCTTCTAATGGGACTTTGCTTCACTAAAAGTACAAGATGTTGCAGAACTTTTTTATAATTCTGCATTTATGAAGTAACTTCCATAAGTTATAGTGAATATTGTTGTAATTTTGGGTTGTTGAGGTGGGAGATGGGGTGCATCACTGCACAGATTATAATATACATCAAGATGATGTGTTTTCTCTTACGTTTGCATAAAATATCTGTATTCAGCATCTTGGCTAAATCTAAATCTAAAGTTTTTTTGTGTAAGCAAGTAAATAAGAGAACACTGAATATAATGAACATTTATCAAACAAATGTTCAGTGTAAGTTGAGAAGTCTGCAGCTGAGGGCAGCTGTACATTTTGGTCTTATGCTTTCATGGAAACAACGTGAGTACACAGGTAGGCAATAAAAGCCAAAGCAATTTTTTATGCTAAAAGCTAATGTTTTTAAAAACATACAAGCTGTATTTCACATCTGGGAGGGGAATAAAGAAAAGCAAGACCAGACTACAATTAGTGTAAGCAAGAACATTGGCTGTAATGTGTGTTAGCATGGATAACATTAATTGTAGATTAGGTAATGCCTGTGTGTACAGCTATCAGTTTTGTGACAATTGTTCTTATCAAGAGGGTTAAACCTATTTGAAGATATACACAGCTTAGTGTGTTTGTTTTAATTTCACAGGTTATAGGGGTGTTCTGGAGTGTTTTATTTTTTGAAGGATTATATTAAAACAAAAGACTGGTAAAATATGACATAGGTTCATATGGAGAAGACAAGAAATGACTGTATAAAAGATCAACATGCCAAACATTAGTGAATGCATGCAACACAAAAGCTAGAAATAGTTTCATAAAGCTGACATGCATAACAGGTGGGGACAACTTTTTATCATAATGGCTACAATATCCATATTATTTTTTAACATGAATGTCCTCACAAATACAGACAAAAAGGAAAGTATTGAATTATATTACGAAATTCAGAGACAAGCAACACGTTTGGAAAGATGTGAGCATTTGATGTGAAGTTGATAATGAGAAAATTTCAGAAGAGATATTCAGTTGAGTATCAGGAACAAAAGAGAAGGGGAGTACTTATATTTATTGCTAGAGGATCTCCAATAGTTATAAAGGAAGGAAAAAAAGATAATAATGGTAGATTTATGGTAGTAAGGGTCTACTGGCAAAGGAGGATTATGCTGGCATGCATTTGTATTCCACCAAAAACTGCTATTTGTGCTTAAAAAAATTTGGAAGAAATAATCAGATTTCAGCAGGAAATATTACTTATGGGGGGGGGGGACTAGGATTTGATTTGCAACAGTGATAATGTACCTGGTGGACCTAAAAGGGAAACTATATCAAAAGTGGGTAGATTTATGAAGACATTTATGAAAATATTTGGTACAGAAGACATGATTTCAGTAGCAGGAACTCGGAAAGAATTTACATATTATGCCCCAAAGTATAACAACTGGACTAGACTAGACAGAACTTGTATCACAGAAACATGTATTTAATCGAAAGCTTTGACATGTGTCTAATAACTATTTCTGATCATGTGCCAAAAACATCTAAGGTAAAAATGCAGGATAATGAAGAAAAAATAAGACACTGGTGCTTCCCCACCTAACTGTAATATCCAACAAATGAGAGGAATTTAAGGAATGAGTAGTGGAAAGTATTCAAGAGCTATCAGGGAGAAAGAAATTTCTTCAGTAGTTATAGCTAGTGAGTGGGATAAAATGAAAATGGAATTTTAAAGTAGGGTAGAAATAAAAGAAAATGATACATGATTAAAATGCAATAGGAATTACTTAAAGGGGCTGACAAAGGTTAAAGTATTGTAGAATAAGGGGAACCTCACAAAACAAGAAGCAATCCAACTGCAGAATGCTAAAGAGAAAATAAGAGTATCTGGATAATATGCATATCCCCTTTGGTAAAAACTCTGTACCCATGAACTACAACATAGGCGGTAGTATGCTTAACAGCAAAAGTGTGATAAGAGACCTTGAGACACAGGTGGACAGTAGTCTCTCCTTTGATAATCACATCGCCACAGTAGTCAGGAAATCCTTCTACATGGCACACCTCATCATAAAAGGGTTCTCATCCAGAAAAAAAGAGGTCATTGTTCCCCCTCTACTCATCACTCATTAGACCCATTATAGAGTACAACGCCTCTTTCGGTATGTACCTCACAAGACATCTACAACAACTGGAAAGGCTGCAGAAATACCTCACAAAGAGGATTACTGGCTTCAAACAGATGCCCTATGCAGAACGTCTCAAAAAACTGCAGCTTTACTCCTTCGCATATCGTCTACTTTGAGGTGATCGCTGCCTAACATACAAAGCTATGTCAAACCCAAAACTGTTGGACATGCTCCACTTAAAGAAATCCCAATCCCTCCGAGCTACATGTTCTAGGGACCTAAACCTTGTCACCACAATTAACAGAACATGCCGGAGGGATAGATTCCTGTCCCAGAGACTTCCCATACTCTGGAATAAATTGTCTATCTATATCAAACAAAGCTCCTCATTAGCACTCTTCAAGAAAAATCTTGATGATTGGATGGGAAATAGGAAATTCACCCCAGGGATCACCTCTGTGGCTCTGCTCGACAGTGGCACAGGAAAATTATTTTCTTGGGTGGCAAAAGCCAGGGTACCTTTATGGCTGGGCTTGGTATGGGCCCCAGGGTCAATAGCCCAGTACCTACCTATGAGTAGTCAACTACAGAGCGCAAAAATTTTTAGCACAATGACTTAAGCAGTGGAAAGTAGAAAGGGTTGTTGTGAAACTTAGGAAGCCTATAACAAAAAATAAACAAACACAAATAAATAAATAAATAAATAAATAATTTTAACTAACTAGAGATCCTTGCAGAGGTAGAGAGATTTCAGAAACTTTATGAACATGTGCACAATGCAGAGAAATGTGGAAATCAAGAAATGCACAGATGTAAATATTTATGAAAGATTTATGTATGCCAATGTTAGGGGTAGATGAGGCTCAACAAATAACAATAAGATGGGTGAGATGAGATAAAAATGGTGACATACAATCAATCTGCAGGAAAGTCTCCAGGAATAGATAGACAGTATTCCTCTTGAAGCTTGGAAGCTAGGAAGGAAGGCAACAATTAAAATCTAGAAGGTTTTAACAGTATTTTAAAAGGAGAGGAAGCACTAACGTCCTGGATGAAAGCTGTGATGGCTGTAATACCTAAAGCTGGTAAAGATCCATTAGACCTAGCTTCATATAAGCCCATTTCAATTTCAAAACATGATTAGAAAGTGTTTATGTCTATAATAGCTAAAAGAATGGAAAGGTGATGTTTAAAGTGGTAGATAAGGACCAATGTGGTTTTATGGAGGGGAGGCAAACATTTGAAGATATTAAATGAAAAGCTGGTGATAGTTCCAACCAGACAGGTTTTTATTATTGCTTTTATCTAATATTTTAACAAGTTTAACTATATTTTCATGTATTATAGTGTTGGACTAATATCCAACAAATGTTCACCTAAAGTATAATTCATGCCACATTCTATACCCCTATTTAAAATAGCCGTAAAATGTAAAACTCAGATTGAAAGTCCAGGCTTCTCCAGGTTTAAATGATTATAGTTCATTGAAATGTGTTTTTAAACTGAAATCATTAGAGAGATAAAAATAATGTTTTTATATGGTAAATTCAATTAGTATTATTTTTATGTGAATATTTTTTAAATACATTATTGATGCAAAGGTATATTATCATCTTTAATGTTGAATACAAGTTTTTCTTCTGGAGTACAACTTTAAATGTTTCAGAAAGTGGTATGACATCATGAATATGTTTGTTATTTAAACCTGTGTGTGAATTAATAAAAAAATATCTGATAAAGTTTACTTAAAACAGTAGACGAAAGCACTAATAAAAACCTGTCTGGTTGGAACTATCACCATGTTTTTATTATTTAGAAGTTGGTATTTTTAGTTTTCATTTGATTTGACACTATTAGTAGAACAAGGATGGTCCAGAGGGAAGCAAAGTTTAAGAAAATACCAATGTTGTTGGTGGGACTTGATGGAGAGAAAGCATTCGAGGAAGTAAGGTGGAATTTTCTGAGAAAGGCAATTGAAGCATTTGTATTCTCTGATGCAATAATAAGGTTAATTAGGAAATATGTGAGGGATTGGAGGGAAAAACTAAAGTGGGAGGTTCCTCTCTGACAAATTGTGTCTGAACAGAGGAACCAGGAAGGGATGCCCTCTTTCCCCTTTGTTATTTGCTTTATATTTAGAGCCATTTGCAAAGAAAAGAGACTCAGGAATTCAAGGACATAACTGGGATGGTAATCAAGAAAAGTTGGCTTTATTTGCGGACAATACTATGCTGTACCTTATACAACCAGAAAAGGCATCTCAGTGTTGTAAAGCAGCTTGAGATAGGTTCGTCTTTTTGTGATATGCAATTAATGAAGAATAACAAAAGCTATAGCTATACACTATGCACCCACACATAAATTGGAGCAGCAATACCCATATTTATGGGGGGGGGGGAGCATGATAAAATGAAATATTTAGGAATATGGATTGAAAGGGATTCTGTTATGGCAGCTAAGGGTATGTAGGAAGAGACTAAACAAAAGATAATATTGAAATTAAGAAACCAAAAGCTCTTGTTTATGGATACTAAGATACAAGCAGTGAAAATGCTTTTTAGTCCCTTTAGGTTTATATACAGGTCAGATGTATTTTTATCAATCACAAGAGAAGTTGTAGACAATAATTAAAAGTTGAAGGAATTTATCTGGGAGGGGAAGAAGCCAAGGGTCAAGTGAGATAAGCTAATTCATCCAACAGTACAAGGACTACCTCACTTGAATGGATATTTTAAAGTTACACAGTTAAGGCTCTTATACCTAATACAAGCAGAAAGCTATAACTCAATGGAAAGGGATGATGATGATGATGAAATGGGGGGAAATTCAAGAAACAAGGAGAGAGTGCATTTTGGATGCAGTACAGAATACTATATTCCTAAACTAGCAAAAAGTATTCTGAGAACTAAGCCAACATGAGAATGGAGAATGATACAAAGGACTGTTATTAGGAGGGTGGCATAATGGTTAAGGTGCTTACCTTAGAAACACAAGGTGCAGGGTTTGATTCTCACAGGGGGTAACTGGCTAGGCTTAAAATGCTCCATGATGGCAGTTAGCCTAGTAATAATCTATGAATCTAGGAATACAGAGAAAAGCCATAGGGGCTGGAATTAATTGGAGAAAACTTACAAAGGAAGCAAGGTATTGGGACCAAATAAGTAGGAGGGAAATGTAATAGAGTGGGAAGAGGCCAAAAAGACATTAGGACTGCAAGATAGAGACTGCCTTTCCCAATAAGGGATTGATATCAAGAGTATAGGCAAAGACAATGTGAGAGGGGAATCCTAAGTGACAGACCTGCTCTGGTAAAGTTTTCAGTTGAATCTATGACAGAAGCTGCTGTTAAAAAAAAAGAAATAATTAGTAAGGTATGTAAAATATTGCACAATACCTGAAGGAATCAATCAGAGGAGGTTAGAAAAGATTGGGGAGGGAGACTGGATAAGCAATTCACAATGAAACAATGGGAGGAGATGTGTATGTCTCTCAGATATGCAACAAAGTCTAGAAGATTTAAGATTTTTGGTTGGAAGTGTTTGTATAGGTATTTCTGTACTCCAAGCAAACTCCAAAGATTTTTTTTTCTCAGGTAGATTGCAAATGTTGTAAGTGTGATGATGAAGAAAGAAGAGACTTGGGAACATACGTTTTGGGAGTGTAATGAGTTGGCAGACTTTAAAAATTCCATACGGACTACTATGTCAGAAATATTGGGAGAGCAACTAGGTGCAACTAAGGAAATTATTTTTTGAGCTGGGATACAAGATCTGAATTGCCTGGACATAGTAAAGCCTTGTTAAGTTTAATTCTGGTAGGTGGCAAAAATGCAATTACTAGATAGTGGAAATTAAAGTCTAAACCAATTGCATTTGAAATACTGAAAACAGTAACAGAGGTAAAAGAACTGCAAGTGGGATCTTTAGAAAAAAGTAGAAGAAAATTACATAAAAATGGAAAATGTTGGATCAATACATGCAGAATAATATTTTGGAGGAGGAGTGACATTTAAGAGAAGATAGGAAACAAGCAATTTATATAATGCTGGATTGATGATAGTTACACAAAAAAATATGTGATATATAGTGTTTGTAACTAGGAACAAGGTAGCATGGTTTTCTTTTATATAAATTTATGTTTGCCTATGTATTAAGTGATAATTAAATAAAGGCATTAAAATATTCGCCAACAGGATATTAATATATGAAAAGAACACAATAAAAAGTTATCCGTGGCATAACAGCAACATATTAAACCATCATGAAGTATGAATGGAGGAAATAGCTACACTCTCACTAAGCACAGCTTCTTATCCACATTGAGGCAGCAATATAAATAAAAACTAAAAATATAAATAACTAAGCTAAGTCATTTCAGCAACAGTGGTTACAATGACCTTCCCTAACCTTTCACTTCCTAAAAAGCAGCTCTTATAATAATGCAGTTAATGAGAAAAAGACAGAGTCAGTCAAATAACTGTAACACCAACAGTTACAAGGGCATGTGTGCCTACTGTCAGCAAGGGATTACCTTACATTTCTGCTCACATAAATGTATTCATTATATCATAAAACAATAGCTCAGCTGTACAACACCAATGCCCGGGTGTAACTTATGTGCATATATACAAACCTCTGTGCATTGTCAGAGAGACTGTCTCTGCATCTCTTTGTGGACATACATGTAATGACTACATCTGCATTATTATACTTACGTAATGTGAAGTGCTGTGGTGTGTAAGGATAAATCCCTGACTATGGTCCAGTTAAGCCAGATTCAATTAGTGGCTCAGGTGGCCAAAGCACTGACAGAGGAGGATGGGCCTGCCTATCCTGGATGAGGGCTGATGCTGGATGTCCGACTGCTAAACTTCTGGCAGAGATAAGAACTCAGAGATGATTCCTATTTGGATGGGGAGCAGAGCAGTCGTAGACTCTTGCTATGGGTCTGGGGGGTCTACGTTAAATAACCGAAAGACCGCAACACCGAAACACAATAAACCGAGACCAGAATCATGAAACCCCAAAACACCGAAAACTGCAAAACTGTAAACCACATACATAACACACACACACACACACACACACACACACACACACACACACACACACACACACACACACACACACACACACACACACACACACACACACACACACACACACACACACACACACCTACCCCAAACTAGTAAACACACCAACCTACACTAATGGTAGGCAGGGGGGCAAGCTCCCCTGCACCCCCCACCCCCCTACTTTAATATTCTAACTCTGAGATCACACAAACAGACACACAAGGCAAACTCACACCCACACATTACAGTCCCTCACACACACAAACCAAAGTCACAACACACACTTACACACAGCAATACCCCTCACAACTACACTTACACATACATACTAAGCTACTGTAGAACACCAAAAGCGCTAAATTAAACTCCCGTAATGTCAGGATTTTGAATTTCGCACTTTACAGTGTTCTGTGGTTTCGTGATTTTGGTCTCGATCTTCTGGGTTTCAGTGTTGTGGTCTTTCGGTTAAAGTAGACCCGGGTGTGGACATGGGGCAGAGTCTCTGTCTGGTCCTCATTACCTGCCCAACCTGTAAGAGTAGTGTGTTAAAGGTAGAAAAGTATCTATTGCTTAAACTCCCTACTCAAACTCCTTCATCCAGCAGTAAAACTGGATCAGATTCAACTGACATGTCACCATAGCAATTATATTATCCCCCTGATTAATGTTTCTTTGGGAAACTAACCAGCCTCTCCCTCAGGACTCTCTAGACAATTTTCTACACTACTAGTTAGCATCATGCTAATCAGGCAGTGGTTCCCTAGATTCATCCTGTTCTGCCCCTCCCCCCATACAAGAGAAGTCAAGCAGATTTTGCTAACCAGTGATCTGTTGCAAGGATCCACCAAAGGATTTTTCAACACTTGTCAATTTCCTGAGGATTAACACAGGTAAGCCCATTAATACAGCAATTTCTTTTCACCTCCTCAGAATCTCTTACTGGTGTATAACGAGAGTTCTCCTCATATGGCTGTAGCACATTGTACCATAACAACTTCCATCCATATCCTTCACAGAGACAGGAACAAAGCACATATTCATTGATTCTTTTTCTCTGTCTTCCATAGTATCTCTTATCTTTATCTGCTTAGCCAAGTCTTTCAATCCACTTCCTCCTCTCTAAAAAGCCTTTCTTATCATTTTTTTGATTCATTCTTAAAATCTATTTTAACTTTGGTCTTACCTGTTCTTACCTCCTTCGTTGTCATTCTGCTTGGTTCTCTACATTTTGCTTCCCATCCACCTTCTTCCACCACTTATATCCACCTCTTGGTTGTCCTAATCTTTGATTACATTATCCTTCACCTCTTGGTTGTCCTAATCTTTGATTACATTATCCTTCACCTCTTGGTTGTCCTAATCTTTGATTACATTATCCTTCACCTCTTGGTTGTCCTAATCTTTGATTACACTACCCTTCACCTCTTGGTTGTCCTAATCTTTGATTACATTATCCTTCACCTCTTGGTTGTCCTAATCTTTGATTACATTATCCTTCACCTCTTGGTTGTCATAATCTTTGATTACATTATCCTTCACCTCTTGGTTGTCCTAATCTTTGATTACATTATCCTTCACTTCTTGGTTGTCATAATCTTTGATTACATTATCCTTCACCTCTTGGTTGTCATAATCTTTGATTACATTATCCTTCACCTCTTGGTTGTCCTAATCTTTGATTACATTAGCCTTCACCTCTTGGTTGTCCTAATCTTTGATTACACTACCCTTCACCTCTTGGTTGTCCTAATCTTTGATTACATTATCCTTCACCTCTTGGTAGTCATAATCTTTGATTACATTATCCTTCACCTCTTGGTTGTCCTAATCTTTGATTAAATTATCCTTCACCTTTTGGTTGTCATAATCTTTGATTACATTATCCTTCATCTCCTTATTTCTTTATGTTTTTCCCTGAAACACTTTACCCTGAAAATTCCATGTCTTACCCACTACCACAGATTCTTCAACCATTCATTTTACTTCTAGGTTCTGCACTCATCTCTGCCCCTTTCCCATATGATAGCATAACCAAACATTGAGCAGAACATTTTTGCTGCTCCTACTCCACTCATCTGTTCTTATGCTTAGTCTTTTATTTTCTGACCCTGATGTCTCTCTCTCTCAGTCCTCCAGAACTAACCCTTTCTTCATCTACTTTCTTTGCAGGATGGCTTAGAACTTGACTTTTACTTTAACTTTACGGGGCAATATTACTCCTGCTTTCTCCCTATTCTTATATTTAATTATGATCCCCTTACATGGATAACTGTCATATAATATGTAAGCACTCCAAGATACAGACAAGAAAATATATTAAAAACACTTGTCTGCTAAAACAAATTTTAATGTATAGAGAAGAAGTTCCTGGTGCATCAGGCTTCCACAGGGGACATCATTTTCATTTCTATATAACTGAGGGTCATAAAGCCAGATAAGGATGGGGTGGGGTAGTCATTATTACAAAAGGGGATTACCCGAACAAAATGTTTATTCACGTTTTCGATGAAAACTTTTATGAACAGATTTCACTGAATTATGTTCATGTTTGTTATGCTCAGATTCAATTTTTTTCTTCAGAACATGCTAGATCAGGGTGAAATATTTAGTAATGTCTTTGATTTTTTTACAAATAAAGAACCTGGTGGTTCCCCCTCTTTTTGTCATCCCGAAAACTCATAAGTTTCTCACCGACCCCCCAATGACACCCATAGTCAGTGCCAGGGCTTCAATTACCCACCCTGTGGTAGTATACATAGATCAGAAAGTTAAGGCCTTGGTCACCAAATGTTCTCATGTACTACAAGATTCTTGTGACTTTTTGGCTAAATTGAGAGAAGTAAAATACAGTCCCAAATTAGGGTTTGTTACCATAGATGTCGTGAATTTATTTAACGTGATTCCACAGGATGTGGGTATGGAGTGGTTTCACGATTCTATACACGAGTCAGGAGCATTTAGTCAGGACGATATCAATGTGCTTGATGCTTTGTTAGAGATGGTAATCAGAAACAAATTTGTGCATTTAGACGGGCAGTTCTTCCAACAAAAGAAGGGAGTAGCAATGGGAGCTAGTTGCGCCCGTTTTTGCAAATATAGTTTTAATGCAATGGGAAAAAAGATTTATATTTGACCAAGTGAATTTCCCAACTTGGTATTTTTATGCCAGGTTTTTGGATGATATTTGTATTGCTTGGGATGCAAGTGAAATGGATACAAATACATTTATTGAATATTTACATTCTACTACATCCTTTTTGAAGTTCACTTACAACTACAGTACTAATAGGATTAGTTATTTGGATGTTTTAATAGACAAGGATGACATCAATAAATTAGTACAAAGTTCTATCTTTAGAAAGGATACTTACTCCTACTGTGGTAGTTGTCATCCGACCCATCAAAAAAGAGGGATAATAAAAGATCAATATGTGAGGTTAGCCCACATGATATCAGAGGACACCCTGTTTCAGTCATAAAGCATTAAGGGAGATGTTTGTGGCCAGAGGGTACCCCCCTAGAATTAGCTGAGGTTATTTATGAAGAGGTTTCAATGAAAAGAAGTCAGGGGTACATTAAACCTATTTTAGTTGCTAAAGAAAATCAAAATAGAGACTCACAATCAAAAAGTGGATGGGCATCCTTGTACATTTATTATCATCTATACAGCTGAATATTCCGATATTCAAGAAATTATTAGATACAACTGGAACATTTTTAAAGCCATTGATATAATAATCAACATTTTGGGAAAAGAACCTAGGTTTGTGCACAGACGAGCTATTTGTTTCAAGAATTTGTTAGAGAAGGATGATGCACCCTTTGTCACTGTTAGTGGGAAGAGATGGGGCACCTTTAAATGTGGCACATGTTTACAATATCTGTTTATTTTGGAAAGTACAGACATTTTTGTGAGCAATATTCGTTCCATTGCACCTGCAAAACTGGGGGTATAGTGTATTTAGCTATTTGCAAAATATGTCCCAGTTTTTATGTTGGTAAGACTGTCTGTCCTCTTAAGGAAATGATTTATGAACATATAAATGATATTAAACACAAGAAAAGTACCTATTCGTTATTTTTGTCACACTGAAAAGTATCCTGAACATAATTTTCTATTTTTTGGCATTGATGCAGTTCAGCAGAGGAGAGAGTAAGGAAATGTATTAGCAATTAAACACCACAGTTCCCCCTGGTATAAATGATTCTGTCTCCATAAGCAATGTGCTCTGGTTATTCTCTTATTATGTGTGAATTTATGCATCATACTCACACATCCTTTTATTGTATTTGTTTTTACATTGAACTTGAGTTTTAGCTTTGCATATAGTAGTGGGCACCTTATTTTAGAGTAATATCTCTAAGTGGGTGTGTATTTTAGACATGTGACTTGTTCAGAGGGTTATTTAAATGTGGGTGTGTGAAGTATTTGATGATTCTGAGGAAGTTACGAAAGTGCTCAATCTGGTTTGAATAAAGAGGACTATATGTGATCCTTGCTGTTGGTGTTTCATTCTGCAGTTCACGTTTTGGTCTAAATCTTTCCATCCCTTCTCTAATCTGTCCCATACCTTCTTCTTGCCCATGTTGCCCACCACCTAGCTCTTCCTCTCATTTCCACCACCTAGCTCTTCCTCTCAGTGCTTCAGTTCAAGTACTTCATGAGCTTTCTGTACCCTTATAAGTTCTGCCCACCCAACACTTCATTTGCAATATTATCCCCTACATTGTTGCAATATTATCCCCTACAATGTTGCAATATTATCCCATACAATGTTGCAATATTAT
Source organism: Protopterus annectens (assembly GCF_019279795.1). Classification (NCBI taxonomy): domain Eukaryota; kingdom Metazoa; phylum Chordata; order Ceratodontiformes; family Protopteridae; genus Protopterus; species Protopterus annectens. The sequence goes on along the minus strand of NC_056748.1, from coordinate 1,141,294,342 downwards.
TCTCTAGGCTCCAGTCTGTCTATCCTTCTACAAGCTCCACATTCACTCTCCCAAACATGTCATTCAGCTACACTGCTAGCTCATACATACTCATCTCACCTTCTCCTTTGCTCCTGCATTTCCTCCACATGATTCAGTCAGCTGTCTAATTTATAGCCTAAAGCACTTCTAACATGACCTAATACATATTCTTGTCCTCTCAGCCAGTGAATCATACTGACCGCAGCAGATAAACCTGCAGCTTAGCAGACTAATGGAACACTTCCTAAGCAAATACTTTTTTATCTGATGGGACCATAATGTTTTACTAAACTCTTCCTCTCAATATCAGTTAATGGGATACTGAAACAGCATTGGTGTTGTACATTTAAGTTAATAGGGTAGTAAAGCAGCATCAGTGCCATAGGTCTTGGAATGAACAGGTAAAATTTCTTTATTTCTTAACCAGGTAAGTGAACTGGCCCTTAGACCTCATTCCAGTCATGATCCAGATCACAATAGCATCATTAAATGCAATACACTTTTTTGGGAAGTGGGAGGAAGCTGGAGAAATCCATACAGACATGGTGAAAACATACAGACTCAGAGAGACCAGAAATGATGACTGAACCATGGACATAAAGTGAGCAACTTATGCACTCTGTATTTAAACTGAACTGCTTCCACTGTTTGTATAACTGGTTGCCAGTCCCTAATATAGTTCCACATTGTCTGTATAGTCATGCATCATTTTTTCTCCCAGGGCCGCTAATGAAAATGGGCCATGGTCAGCAATACGACCCATTAATCAAAGCATAAAGAGTTAAAGCAACAAAAATCAATGACTATGTAACAGCCAATGTGACACTTGCGTCACTTCATTAATTTATGGGCAATTTTTACAAATGCAAAATGAATTTATGCTAGGATGTGGTAGTAGGTTCCAAACAATTTTTGTAAATATAAATTATATTTTACCAAATAAACTGCAATACTTCCAGCTTTTTTACAAAATGTCACATCCCATTTTAAAAGCGGAACAAGGCTTTTTATCACAGCTGTTAAAAAAACGTCAGTAATTAAAAAGGGTCTTTTTTTGCCAAGAATATTTATATGTTTCTAGGATAGAAAACAATAGCTGTAGCATTAGGAATTCAACTCGAAAAAGATTTATATCTATGATTGTTACTTTGAATAATGAACTAAAATTCCAGAAGGACAACTTCATCATGTGGAGTGTTCCAGTGTTAATAAAGAAAATGCAATAACAGTCACCATATAATCCCAAGATGAAACTTTTCTCATACAAGATTACAGCCTTGTTTTAGAAAACAAAACATAAATCATTTAAGTTTATTTGAAATCTTCAGAATGCCATTTGTTTTGCCAAAACAAACTGTCTAAAAATTGGCATAAAACTGAAAAATAGCAGATATATTTTCTGAGATAATCGGTAAGAATGTGCATGTTGTTATCTCTGTGGGAAAGTACAACGTAGATATAAAACGGTTATTGTTAAATTAAATATTATAACTGCAGTAATTTTAAATACTGCCCATTTTATGATACTTTATTATAATGAAGTAGTGTAAATGGTCATTTCCCATACAGAAGACGACTTTTTTCTATGACTGTGTACCAGTGTTTCTTGTTCCAAGGGCATACAATTACCTGAATCAGTGAAATGTCAGGTCTTAAATTCATGTTGCACTTTGGAGACTGTAGTACACCGACTTTAACAGTCTGTATTTGTAAAATAAATTACATGCTCATAAGACTAGTGTTTTTTAATACTATCACTACAAATTCTTACAATTGATTAAAAAATCTTTTTTTCCAGGTTATATAACATTTATTACTGAGCTACAGAGCAGAGACCTTTCCATTAATGTGCCATGCAGTTTCTACTGCGTCACTGTCCTGCTTTATCCAGGCAAAGGCACTGCTGGGGATTTAGAGTCAAAATACAACAAAGCATCCAAGTCATTCTTCTGAGTCCGACTTTAATGCACATCATAACTTCTTGTAAGCAACCATAATACAGCAGGGTGGTGACAATTTTACGGAAATGGAAATCAAATGTTGTTCTCCACCATGGTTGTATAATGGGTTCGAGGAATTTAGTGGCTGTGATATGGTTTCCCTATGACAAACGCACACAATCCTCTGACTGCATTGCACCTGAACAGATGATAATTTAATGACAAACCTACAGCTACATTCTTACTGCCATGTTTACGAAACATATTTCCTTCCTCCTACAGTACCTCCAACACTGCAAGATCATTGTTACTCCAATTAACTGTCAAAATGAACAAGAGAGAGGCAGCTCTCAGTGCATGACTGAGGTCTCTGCTCTCCTTTAAATGTACCCTAATTTATACTACATTATTGCCCACTTACAAATGTCAGTCTCAAAGGTTACTCTAGCTTCCTGTCCGGCCTCTGGGCTGTAGTCTTCTTATTACAGCACTGTCCAGCACTGTCCACTTCAACATTTTAACAGTCTCCAAAGTTTGTCCACGAATAGAAAAAGCAGGAATGGTCAGGATGCAATATTGTTCCGTCTGCTGATTTTCTATACCAAAGGCACTAATGCACAATGTGCTAGACAATAAAATTATTAAACTTCTGATCTCTTTCCCGCCATTGGGGTAGGAATTTCAGTTTAACAAAGTCTATCTGAAATTTGCTGAAAATTTAGCTAGGAGACACAGGCTTGCATGAGGCACATTTCTATTTAACTTGAGGTTCAGTTACCCTTAAGCTGATAACATTAAGTAGCAGAAATTCCTTAAGCTGATAACATTAAGTAGCAGAAATTCCACTTCCTGCTTGAAGTATGAAGAACAGAGTCCCTCAAAGAAAAACAATTTAATGTTTCTTTAAAGTTCATATGGCTGAATTGTTATCCACCTTCTCCATTCAGGAAAGTTACCTTTGATTGAACGACTAGATTATCTAGCAGATAATGCAATTTTCATTATTTCAGTTACTAAATACACTTAAAATGTTGTGAGATACAGTGGTCTTTAACATAATACACACTAAATATGGCTCCCAGTGTCAAGTATCTAAGCCAGTCAAAAATGATGAACAATCCTATCACAGAACAATAGTCCTAGAACCTCTAAGTAAAGACTCTATGTGTGAGTGTGAGTGAATGAGTGAGTGTGTTTATGTGTGTCACTTTCAATCAAGCAAGTCAACATCAGGTCAGCTGTAAGGCCAAATTGATTTTATTTGTTTTGGGGTGCAGCACCCATCTCTGCTGACCTTTTTAAGACTCAACTTGCGAGCTTTGTCTAGTTAAGTGACTTTCTCAAAGTTAGGAGGTAGGTCTTCTGTTAAGCCGATTTAGCATAAACAGGTAATGTATTCAATAATTTGACATATTTCATTTAAACAAGAGCCTCACAAATGAAACATTATAATAAAGGATCTTAAACTGGATATGTATTGTTAAACAGCTGCTTTCAGTACAAGAATCATCTTTGGGGGGAGAATCTCTCTCTCTCTATGGAGCTACTATTACTAATAAATCCACACAAATATCAGTATAGCTAATGTTGACACACTTACGCTAACAATCAAATGTCGACATAATACAGAGCATGCTCCAAGACAAATCCTCTGAACATGCAAAAACATAATAGCGTTTTTTTGCAGGGGGGCAGGTCCCCCTTCACCCACTATTAATTATATTAACTAACTCAGAAAAATTGTACAATCCACGGGGAAAAGGCATATTTCCTTACGCCGGGGCTGTCAGTCTCTCACATCTGTCGACTAACCTGTACTATCAACCAAAGCACGTGTCGATAATACAGATGTTGACAATGTAAAATCAACATATGCCAAGGTATACATACATCTATCTACATATCTATCTATATATGTTTGTGTGTGTGTGTGTGTGTGTGTGTGTGTGTGTGTGTGTGTGTGTGTGTGTGTGTGTGTGTGTGTGTATAGATAGATAAAACACACACCTATTTTATGATTTTTATCTCCACTCTCTGCCAAGCACCACCCTTTCCATGGTCAACTGACCTACATCATTCAGGAAAACCTCAATGTTTTCATGTTTAGCTCTAACCCCTCCCTCTGGTAGTTGAAATGATAGAGCCTTTAATACCTTATTCTGTGACTGTTCACATTCCTGACCATTCACCATGAAGGTCACCTTGTGACTGTGGCTTGGTACTGTTTAAATTATGACCTGGCAATTATACTGTCTCTTTCCATTATGAATCGGGGCTGCAGTGGGTTGCCTCTACTCCCCACTCCCTGTAGATTGGTGAGCTGATGTCAACAACTTACTCCCACTAATCAAACTCTGGTCTTCTGGATAACAGTCTGGGCTTTACTCATTTAAGTTCTATAAACACAGAACTGTAAATTCAATTCTGAACTAAATTACTGTCTGTAGGACAAGTTCTGTTTAATTCAGGACATTTAATTTGGGTAGATTCTGGGGATGAGGAAATATTTTTGCTGGCGAGATTGCTGCAGACATTAAATGTCAGCGTCACAAATTGACAGCATCATTGACTTGGCTTGTAGAGACAGCACACAGCATTAAAATAATGCAATGTTAATGTACACACAACATTAAAATAAGGAAACGTTAATGTCACTATAAAATACAGGCTGCTTTATTCATTAAATTCCCCCAAGGCCAATAATGTTAAATGCAGCAGTTTTAAGTTAGTGAGAGTAATATTCCCTCTACAAAAAAAGTTTTTAGAGAACTCCCTATCAGCAAAAGATCTATAAGCATTTAATCTTCTACTGAGTAAATATAGAACATAAACTCATGTCATTATGAGACATTCTTTTAAAAGATTTCAGATAACACAAAATTATTCCACATGCAGATTTGAAACAAGACCATGCAATAAAAAATGATTTTAACAGTTTGTTTCAAAGGCTTTGCATTAAGTGGAATCAACTTTTGGGATAATTCAGGATGTATATGACTCAATTAATCATAGGACACATATTAAAAAATAAACCTATAATCATGCCATGCAAAATAACCAAATTCATATTATCGAAAGGTATCAGAATCATAAACTGTAAAATTTGTTAACATTTTCTTTTCAAGCAAATAAATTCCAATGGTTCCTTTTATGGTTTATACCTAATTCTGGATTTTCTCTACTGAATGTTAAAAAAAAATTGAAGTTTTCATTGATTATTTTACATTATTAACATGATGCAAGATCAATATAAGTATAAGTCAATGTCATACCTGCAATCACCATTTCCTCAGGAAAAAAAAATCATCATCTATGGACATACATTCACTCATACCACAGCACTTCAGATGACCTTCTTTAAGGGTCACAGCTTGAAAGAGGCACAAGTGAACCAGAAGTGGTGGATTTGCCAAGACTTTTTTTGATGTGATGAACTAGCGACAACCTTTTTGTACACAGGCATTCTATTAAACGGTTCTACACCCATGCACACCCCTTCAAATACTGTCTGGCCATGTACACATGAATACTGAGATTAAATTATGTATTTCAATCCCTGCCTCACCCCAACACACCCTCAAAAGGCAAAGCATACAACCGTGCCCTCGCACACATGCAGACAAACATCTGGCCATACAGACATGAGGCCAACTGTATAGACTTCTTATTTCAGTCCCTGATGCATACACCCTTAATCGGACACACACACACACACACACACACACACACACACACACACACACACACACACACACACACACACACTCCTCTGTCCAGTACTATAGTTATCAACTCCCCAATGTCAGAAAAAATAAAGTTTTTCTTACTTCCATATACTTATTAGAAATGAAATCCAAATTTCAGATGCAGTTTGGCATCTTATGGGTAAATCCATGCAATGTTACACCGTGGAATAACTGAAATATTAGTAAGAATATTACTAAAAAACATGTCATTGGTTCTTTTTCATAGGTTCATATTAGGCTATCTACATTTGTGGGCTATTTTAAGCATACTCAAATTTCCCAAAGGTAAGGATCAAATTCTGTACCTTGTGTCAATTAGGTAAATGCCTGAACTATTATGTTTAACATCACTCTAGAGAATGCAGGTGTTTATGCCTTAACCAAGACTTGGATTAAAGCCACAGAAAATAGGCAGGCAGTGCAAGGTTACAGTGCCTTCCATACATTTAGACCAACAGCAGCACACACTAAGGCCAAAGCTGGAGGTGTCTCAATCCTCATTAGTAACAAATACCTCCAGGTTTGTTAAACAGATTGGTACCATGGGATGTGCAAGTCACGATAGATAATGCTCCTTTATCATATCATGGCTAGCTGCAGGTCACCATCTACGTCTCTACAGTCTCAGGACAATACATCTCAACATCCTAGTGCAAGAAATCTGGACAAAGCCCTACAAAATGGGGGGGGGGCAAATGCCAAAAATGGGACATTTTAAATATTGCTCTTATAAACTTAGAAAGTTGCTAGATTAACAGGATTTGTTTTAACATACATTTACTGAATTATTTAAAGTCTGAAATTCAAATGTATGTCATTATTTAGTAACTTGAATTCTCAGATCATTATTATTATTTATTTATTTGTTTATTTATTTAAATTTGTTGACCGGGAGTGTCCGACTGGACGTGGGTCCATTTTCAGCGGAGGCCCGGGGAGAAAAGCTCCACAGTAAAATAAACAGACAGCAGTTACATTGGATTACATAGCGATTAACAATATAACATAGCAATTACCTACAACATATTTACAGATGAAGAACATAGTACATCAGTAGACAACTAGAATCTTTATCTGTGAAGTACATAACAGGCATTAACAAATGTAACAATGAGAAGTTCCTGCTGTATAATAAGTACTAGGCTTATGAGCATCTGAGCTTGCTATCATCAAGGTAGTTAGTGGAGGTGAAAGAAAGGTAGTAGGTGGATGATATTTGAGTGGGAGTTGCAAGGGCATAGCCAGCATGTTTTTAGGTGCGCTTTTAATAAAGTTTTTTTTCCATAATAAATTTTTATTGAAATATATTTTCCAAAAACATTACAAAAATACAATAAACATCACACACATAATACACTATAACTACTACAAACCATTTATACAATATCTACATGAAATGCTTTTAATAAAGTTTTGAAGTTGGTGCATGATGGTACGGAGGTAATTGTGGGTGGGAGTGAATTCCATAATTTGGTTATGGCGCAAGAGAATAGTGCTTCACCAGCAGAGTTATTGGCTTTAGTGATCTGCAAGTGATTTTTGTTGCTGGATCTTAGTGGTCTGGTGGTGCGATAGGGTTGGAGTAGATTCTGGAGGGATGGGACATTTAGTGGATGGTTTACTAGTTTGTGGGCGAGTGAGAGTTGATACCACTGAAGGAGGTGAGGGAGTTCAAGCCAGCCCAGTTCAGCAAGTGAGAGACAGTGGTGACTACGGTAGGATGCCCCTGTGGCGAATTTTGCGATTTTGTTGTAGCGGTCTCTAGCTTGTTTAGATCACATTGCCTTAGGTTGGTATATACTGGAGAGGCATAAAGTAGGGTGGAGATAAGGTGGGAATTTGCTATTGAAATCTTTGCTGCTTTGGTGAGAAATTGTTTATTTCTGTATAACGCTCCTAGTTTTTTGTGGACTTTTTTTATGGTCATGGATATGTGAATGTCAAATTTTAGTTTATTGTCTATTTCCACTCCTAGCAATTTGGTGTGTTCAGTTGGGTATATAGTGGTGTTGTCTTTTGCTGTGATGTTAAAGTGAGAGTTGTTTTGAGTATGTTTGGTGGGTTGGAAGATGAGTAGTTTAGTTTTGTTTGGGTTGAGTATTAATTGGGCATCGGATAACCATGTTTCAACAGAGGAAAAGGCTTCCTGTGTGACTTTTTGCAGTTTGGGTAGGGACTGGGCTGAGCAGATGTTGGTAGAGTCATCTGCGTATTGGATGAGTGTGCCATGTTTGGTGGCAGAGGCTAGATTATTGGTGTAAACAGAGATAAGTAGGGGTCCAAGGATGGATCCTTGGGGAACCCCTATGGAGACAGGTAGTTGGGGAGATATGTCATTCTGCCATACAACGGATTGTTGGCGGTCAGACAGGTAACTCTGAAACCAGTTGGTGACTGATTGTGAGAAGGATAGGTTATTGAGGACAGAGATAAGTTGTTTGTGTGGGACCATGTCAAATGCTTTAGATAGGTCTAGGAAAGTAGCAGAGGAGAGATAGCCATTGTTTTTATGCTGAAGGATAGTGTTAGTAAAGGAGAGTAAGGCAGTGGTGGTACTATGGTTTGGTCGGAAACCATGCTGAGTACTGGAAAGGAGGTTGTTAGTAAGGAGGTAGTGTGAGACCTGAGAGTGTATGCATCTCTCTAGTATTTTGGAGAGTGGAGAGAGAATAGCTATGGGGCGGTAATTGGTATGTTCTTCAGAGGGTCCGCCTTTGTGGAGGGGAGTTATATGTGAGACTTTCCACAATGTGGGAACGTAACTTTCTGACAGAGATCAGTTAATCAAGATGGATACTGGGTAGGCCAGAGCATCAGCTGCAATTTGTAGGCATTCACTTGGGAGGTTGTCTGCTGCTAATTTGGTGGGTTTAAGTTTAGTTAAGAGTTTTTTTTATGTTGGAGGTAGGTACAGGAGAAAAAGAGAAGGCAGTGGGGAGATTACTAGTTGAAGGTGTGGGTTGGAGGGAGGGGGGTTGTGTTGTTTAGCTAGTGATAGTATGGTTTGGGTGAAGTGTGTGTTGAATGAGGTAGCAATATTTTCTGAGGAGTGAGGGATGTTAGGAGGAGGGGTACTGACTTTACCTGGGTGGAGGATGGAGTTTATGGAGGACCAGAATTGTTTGGGGCTGTGTTGTGAGGAGTCTAGGGCAGACTGGTAGTATTGGAATTTGTCCCGTTTTATTAGCTTTTTGACTCTATTGCGTAGTTCTAGGAATTTCTGTCTAGCTGCGGGGGTTTTGGTTTTGCGCCAGTGCTCCCAGGCTTTATCCCTGTTTTTCATTTCTGACTTAGTGGTTTTCTGTAGCCATGGGGAGGGTTGTGCTTTGGTTCTGGAAAATCTTATGGGGGCATGGTAATTAAGGATGTTCAGGAAGGTAGTATTAAAAGATTCAACTGCGTCATCTAGACTGAGGTACTTTAGAGCATGCCAGTTACATTCTTTGAGGGGTGAGATGAATGCGAGTGGGTTAAAGTTTATTTTTTTACGTATTTGATGATAGATGACAGGTTTAGCTTGGTACAGGTATTTTTTGAGTAGGAATGTTGGGGAGTGATCACTGAGGTTATCTGATAAGCAGCCTGTTATATATGACTGGGGGTTCTTACTGACTAGTATCCCATCCAGGGTAGAGTGCTTGCTGGAGTTTTTATTTATCCTTGTTGGTGACTGGACTAGTTGGGTGAAGCCATGAAGGTGTACATGATGGGTTGGATTGTTGCCAGAACAGGATTGCCAGTCAATATTGAAATCACCTAAGATGATAGTTTCTTGGGGGAGATGGTGGGTAGACCAGTTGAGGAGGTTTTCTAGTGGAGGGATGTTTTGGCCAGGTGGGAAGTAGCATCCAATTATGTTGATGGTTTTATTTCGGTTAATTTTGAGGTTGGTATATATTATTTCTTCATTGCCTATTTGTGGAGCTGATGATTTTAAGATCTGGATGTTTAGATGTTGTTTAAATATTATAGCTACACCACCTCCTTTTTTTGTTTAGCCGGTCTACTCTTAGTATGCCGTAACCTGTAGGGAGTATTTCCTCACTGGTAATGTGAGGTTTTAGCCAGGTTTTTGTCAGGACGACTATATCTGGGGAGTATAAGTCTATGGTGGCATGGAGTTCATGGACTTTGTTGGATATACTTCTAATATTTAGGCTTAGTAGAAGGAAGTCACTTGGCTTTCTATTGGCTGTAATATGGGAGAAGTTGTGGTTTCTAGTCTGATTATGAGGATTGGGGTTGGAGATGGTAGGGCCAGGGTTGGGGTGGATGTCTCCACTTAGGGCTAGTTTTGATATGCATGAGATTATTAGTTTTCTCAGTTTTTGAATGTGTTTGTTTATAAGGGAAATTGTATGATTGTTCTCTGTGGGTAATAGGTATGGTGGGAGGGTTACTATGTTAAGTTGTAGGGATGCTTTACTTTTGAGTAATATAGTTGGTAGAATATGTGGGGGGTGCATAGGGATGGTTCTTGAGCTGGTGGGAGGGGAGCTGAGTATGGGTGAGACATGGGTGGTGGTGTGAGTAGAAGTACAGTGATAGTGGTTGAGTGGGGGAATGATGGAGCTTTGGTAGGGTGTAAGATATGCAAGGAGAGTGCATGCAGTGAGCAAAGGAAAGGTATGCTTGTACATGTCAGTTGAGGAGGTGTGATAGTAGAGGGAATATGGAGGAGGTAGTGTTGGGTTAGCGCTGTGGTTGGCTATTGGAAAGATGGGAGGGGTTTGAGTGCAATAAAGGTGGGACCACTGGGGGCGGGAGGGAATAGGGGGCAGGGCAGGGAGCGAAGCGGGTAGAGACCCTGTTAGGTTCTTGTATGAGGGGCTGAAAACAATCACAAAGCAAGACAAGTATGTGTTAAGAGCAATCACAATTGACCAAGGACTGCTCTGAAACTGTAAGTCTTGTCTTAATTTCTCAGGTGAAAAACCAGGATAACCTTGTATCAGTAGGCTGCTGTGGTATAGTTTAAATAAACAAGCACACAGTATTGATCAGTTATGGATACTATTTGCTAACAGAAGTGAATAAGAGAAAGTGGAAGATGTGTGTGGTGGTGGTGGGGGGGCTGCTTACAGCCAAAGCACAGTGCTCTCCAGGGGAAAATGAAGATTGGCTCAAACAGTTAGACACATACTCAAAGTTAACTGTAGCTGTCTGCAGACAGTTCAGACCCGGACTGCACTTTTCTTATAGGAATGTTAAAGGTGGTACCGCAGTTGAATACTTAAGAGTGGTGTTAGGTCTAGAAAAGAAGAGTACAGAGAGGAGTAAGCACTTTTGAGATGGTAAATATATATTATAAAGATTATAAAAACACACTGAGCAAATAGCTACCACATGCAGGACAATGTCCTGAACCACTACTTAGTATATGCAGATACTGAGCCAATTGGAAGAACATTAGAAAACAAAAACCCAGACAGTTATGCAGCCACAGATAAAAATATAGCGAGCAACAATCTGTCGTGGTTCTCTAATGTGATTCTATCCACCAGTAACAGCACAAACTTATAGAAATAATTTAGACACTAGTATGAGCTGTCTACACACAACACTATTACATGAATAACATTAGTGAACAAGGTGCAGCTATGCAAACAGACCATACATACTATTATACTAGTAACAACTTGGTGCATGCCATAGTAACAGCAATAATAAAGCATAAAACATATTAGATGTCTAACACAATTCAACATAAACATATACAGTTGTAAAATGTCTAATACAATTCAACATAAATAGGCATTTACAGTTGTAAAACACTTACTGGAGAGACATGGGGCCTGTAGCAGAGTGGATTGTAGTTTTACAAATGGTGCCTGCCACAGGTAATATTTATTAACTCTGGGATTGTCTTAAGGTAATAAACAGGGAAGGGGAGGGGAGAACAAGGGTGTGAGCAGGCAGTTCTTTGTACTGCTGCTAATGAGCCAAAGCAAGACAAGTATGTGTTAAGAACAATCACAATTGACCAAGGACTGCTCTGAAACTGTAAGTCTTGTCTTAATTTCTCAGGTGGAAAACCAGGATAACCTTGTATCAGTAGGCTACTGTGGTATAGTTTAAATAAACAAACACACAGTATTGATCAGTTATGGATACTATTTGCTAACAGAAGGGAATAAGAGAAAGTGGAAGATGTGTGTGGTGGTAGTGGAGGGGGGCTGCTTACAGCCAAAGCACAGTGCTCTCCAGGGGAAAATGAAGATTGGCTCAAACAGTTAGACACATACTCAAAGTTAACTGTAGCTGTTTGCAGACAGTTCAGACCCAGACTGCACTTTTCTTATAGGAATGTTAAAGGTGGTACCGCAGTTGAATACTTAAGAGTGGTGTTAGGTTCAAAGTTAACTGTAGCTGTTTGCAGACAGTTCAGACCCAGACTGCACTTTTCTTATAGGAATGTTAAAGGTGGTACCGCAGTTGAATACTTAAGAGTGGTGTTAGGTTCAAAGTTAACTGTAGCTGTTTGCAGACAGTTCAGACCCGGACTGCACTTTTCTTATAGGAATGTTAAAGGTGGTACCGCAGTTGAATACTTAAGAGTGGTGTTAGGTTCAAAGTTAACTGTAGCTGTTTGCAGACAGTTCAGACCCGGACTGCACTTTTCTTATAGGAATGTTAAAGGTGGTACCGCAGTTGAATACTTAAGAGTGGTGTTAGGTTCAAAGTTAACTGTAGCTGTTTGCAGACAGTTCAGACCCGGACTGCACTTTTCTTATAGGAATGTTAAAGGTGGTACCGCAGTTGAATACTTAAGAGTGGTGTTAGGTTCAAAGTTAACTGTAGCTGTTTGCAGACAGTTCAGACCCGGACTGCACTTTTCTTATAGGAATGTTAAAGGTGGTACCGCAGTTGAATACTTAAGAGTGGTGTTAGGTTGGAGAGAAACTGAGCCTTCATGGGGCCTGTAGCAGAGTGGATTGTAGTGTTTTACCAGGTTTTTTCCATTGATTCCCAGAAAACCACAAGTTTTATGAGGAACAGACCAAAAATAAGAGCCAAAAATATGGACAGTTGAGAGGTATGTTCAGGACTCTTATCTAAACCTACTAAAGGTGCTCATCCTATCCATCAATTGTATTCATGGGTGACTTTAAATACCCCTTTTTAGACTAGGAAACATACACTGACTCAAACTTGCAAGTACAGCACTTCCTGGACTTTAACAACACCCCTTGTGTCACTAGTGAGGTCAGATTGCAAAGCTGCCTCCTTTGAAGTAAAAAATCAGCCCAGAAAAAAACAGCTAAACCAGTAACAGGAAGTTAGGAACTATTCAAAGGCAAACTACAACCTATTAAGTTGTTTTTGTTGTTTGTCTTTCGGCTTTTCCCAGTTAGGGGTCGCCACAGTGGAATTCCTGCCCGCTAATGATTGGCAGTTGGTTTTTATGGCGTCAAGTTGCCAGCCCAATGCCCAGCCTTCAACGAAGGCACGCCCATTCAACGCATGTCTTTCGAATGCCCACTCGACTGCGGGAAGGACATGCAGGCTCCACACAGAAGGCACTCCCAAACACATGCCGAGAATCGAATGGGAGAACCTCTTGCTGTGAGGCAACAACGCTACCGCTGCACCACCGCGGAAGACAAACTACAACCTATTAAGTGACTGTCGAAATTCAAGACCCCCTCTAATCTCAGTTCTGCAGCTACCTACACAAAATTATTCAGAGCCCTTATACAAACGTCAATGGCTGCATAGAGGCTGCATTACCTACCGGAAATAAATTCAAAACAAACACTAAAAATAAGCCCCACTGGTGGAATCCTCACCTAAACTGCATATATAATAAAAGATGTCAACTCATGATTAAAATCAGGAAGATCAAAGACTAAACAAGAAGCTAAGAAGTCCAATTAAGTCCAACAAGGCCAACTATGAATCAGGACAGTCTCTTAGGTTAAGGACAATCACAAGGTTTTCTTTATCTATGTACAGAACCTTAAAGGCAACAAACAGCAGTGTACTGAACTGGTGCTGAATGGTTCTGCCTTCACTGATCAAGGTGACATAGCAAATCTATTGGCCACTCCACCTAGCTCTACCAAGTAAAATACCTACCAACATACTTCCCTCAGCTATTAGCAGGGACCAGGTGCTGGCAGCACTTGCTAAACTCAAAAACACTGCCTCCATGGGTCCTAACAACACCCCCGGTTGCCTCCATGAACAGCCTAAAACATGACTTTTTAAGATCTTAGGATCACTTGAGGCACTCTTTAATTACAGCCTTGAAACAGGCCATGTTCCAAGTGAACGGATTACTGCAACATTCATTCCCCTCCATAAGGGCAACCCATCAACTGACATGGGGAACTAAAGACCCATCAGTCTAACAAGTGCAATATACAAAGTCATGAGACAAATTATCATGGAAATGATAAACAAGAGCATTGGTAACCTGCAGACACTGGGTCCATCCCAGTTTGGCTTTGTTAAAGGAAGATCATGCCTACTTAACCGGATTAGCTATTTTGAGATGGTCAGCAAGGCAAAAATTATGCATACTGCTTATCTTGACCTGGCCAAGGCATCTGATACAATACCCCACTCGGGCATTGTTGACAAGCTCTTTGAACTAGAAATTATTCCCTACATAATTCAATGGATTGTTGGCTGACTCAAAGACAGGACCCAGGAAGTCAGGGTAAGTGAGACCACCTCCCGCAAGAGACCGGTTACCAATGGAGTACCCCAGGGCACTGTGCTGGGCCTGCTTCTGTTTGGCATCTACCTCTTGGAAGTCAAGGCTAATGTTAAAAGTTTTTGGCTCACTAAGTTCACAGATGACTGTAAATTGGGAGCTATATTGATTCCCCCAAGGTATCAACATGTTGCAGCTGGGTTTAACAAAGACAAATGAATGGTGCCAAAGCCATGGCCTAAAACTCAATGACAAAAAATGCATTATAATGCTTTTTCATAAACTGTCAACCCAAGTTAATTACTCCATTGATAAAACAACCCTAGGGTCAAGCCCAGTACTAAGGGGTCTGGGAACATATGTAGATAGTAATCTGGCCTTTGATCAACATGTAGCTAAGATAATAAGAACATTATCTTGTCACCCATCATATAGGTAAGAGTATGGCATCCAGGTTCAAGTTACCATACCATTCTACTCAGCCCTTATCAGAGCCATCATTGAACAGAATGCCCCCTTTGGCATGTATCTTACCAGACTTGCAACAGTTGGAACACCCAAAAATGTTTCTCACTAGGAGAATTCAGAGCATGAACACCCTGTTCTACATTGACCGCTTAAAGGCTCTGTCACTATATTCAGTCTCCTAAAGGCTGCTGAGAGGGGATCTTTTCCAGGCTTACAGGGATTCCTCAGACTCATTCCTGATGGATCTGTTGCACATATGCAAAACAGACAGTGCCAAAAACACTACATCCAGGGACCTGAACTTCACTTGCAACATAGACAGAACATGTTGGAGGGAAAGATGCGTGTCCCAAGGGACACTCACACTATGCAATAGGTTCCCCATCGATGTAAAACAGAGTATCTCCCTGACCCTATTCAAAAGAAACCTTGACAGTTAGATGGGAAATCATAAATCTACTCTCAGTCTGATTCCCATGTCCCTTATGGAAGGCCATCAACAAGAAAAGTTTTATCCTAACAACCTACAGATGCCCATGATGCTTGGGGGTCCCAAGTGGTTTAAGGTCCAAGGGTCCTAGTAGTAATTAGCCTAGTAAAAACCTATAAAAAGCTGCCATGGTACAGAAGTGTTAAATAGAGTAGGGAGAGAGATTTTTCTATGTAAGCAGGATGGATGCATGTGAGTTAATATAGACTGCCTGAGCAAAAAGTAAATTAAGGGGAAAATCTATAGCTGGAAAATTTTTGGTATAAAAATGGGCTTTACACAATAACAAGATTATGCCATCCAACTGAGTGGTTAGAAGTGTGATGCCCCACCACGGGACCAGTAATCAAGGATCCTCAGTCTTCACACCACTGTCATTCTGTCATTCCCACTTGCTGGCTCCTTTACCTTTTGTTCCCCATCTTGCCTTCATGGACATCTATATCCTACATGGTCCCACTGGTTACATTTAAAATGTTTAACTCTTGATCCTGACTGTGCACCTTAACTAGTGGCCTCCCCTGCTACTGGCGTATTTTGTTGGAGCAGTTTCAGCTGCCCACCATGGGTTCCCTTAGACCCATGTGCAGCACAGGGTATCTCTTTCCTGTGCAGTGATGGCCTGCTTGCTAAGTATAGGTCTCCCTTTTTTCCTAACTCATCTGTGGTCCTGCGTATCCATTCTGCTAACCAGATTCTCATGTCCTCAGGCAAAGTGCTAAGGGCTTGTACCCTCACCAAAAGGTCTGCAAGCCTTTGACCTGACACCCACTCACCCATCTATGAAAATAAGTGCTTAACTCAACAATATATTCACACACACATTCATCTATGCTCACAAAACTTTTTTCTATAAGCTGCAGATTTCGGCTTAAACACTAACCATTTTTAACAGTATTATAATTTAGGCAATGGGACCAGTATCAAACAATTTAGAAATAGCAGTTACAGCTTTACCATGGAGTAAGGGGGTCAGGAAAAGTACCCAGATCCCTTGGTGAACATTATACAATTTACATACTCTTTCAAACATATGAATAAAACTTTCAAAATTATCACCCTCTATAAATTGTGGAAGAACTGTACTGACCTTTGTTGCTTCTGGGGTTCAGTTATTCCCTTCTCCATTACCTCCATGACCATGGCGAAGAGTCAGCATCTCCTTTTCATGTTGACTCTGCCAAACTATTGAGATATGAAACTCTGAATGTTCACTGTGTCGGAGTACAAACACCTATGTGTAGAGATATTTATGTTCTGAGACTACTTGCATATTTATTTGGTGACACTGTGTGGGCCACTCCTAATAGCCTTGCTCTTGGTCAAACTACCATTTGTAGTGATAGCAACATTACACAGTAAGACTGGACACTCTTTGTTAAGGGCGTTAAAGTAGCTGATAAAGAGCTGGCTGGTGGCAGTGATAACTACCTTATAGTCTGGGTAAAAAGGGGCATAGTTAGCAAACCTGTGCCAGCCTGTCCCAGGTGTGTGTGTGTGTGTGTGTGTGTGTGTGTGTGTGTGTGTATAAATCAAACCTCAAAGAGTGTGTATGTCAACTAATTGGGCTGGAGGTCTTGGCCTGGCCACTCAGCTGAGATCTCAACTCTATACCTATGCCAGTGGGGAGTCTTGTTGGGGATCAGGAGAAAGAGGGAGAAACCAGTCCTGGACCGACTGTGGTCTCTGTGTGCTCTTAAGGGAAATTGCACTTGATGCAGAGAGCTGCACTGGAAATACTGTGCGTGTACCTTGTCATCCTCCTCTCAGTGTACGTCCCCCACTGGTGCCAGTGGTGAGGATTGAGGCTCCTTGATTACCGGTCCAGTGGTGGGGCATCACATGATGATTTAGGAAGAAAAGTGGACTCTCCATTAATTACTTGCCATTTTGTTGTCTATAGTGAAATATTTAGGAAAAATAAGGGCCAGAGAGTTTCACATACTTGATAACCAGTGCTTACAGCAAATCCCAAAGAACTTAAAGCAAGAAGTAACACAAATGAGTGCAAGTGGTTTACTCACTGCTATCTGTTCACTATGTAGGAACAACTGACCTTTTTCTGCCAAAACCTGGGATCAAGGGAAAGAGCAGTAAAGCACAACACAGTTTACAAACCTACAGACATAAAATTAAAGTGCATAAACCATACCCGAGATAAAGTCCAAACATGAAATACTAATTTGAATAAAAAAAACATTAGAATTTACATTTGGTATGTATAGCAGTATTAGAAATAGAATTAAGAGGCAACTGATATGTACAATTGAAATATACAGGAGTAAGCAAACACAAAATTAGAATATTTGACCACAGGTGAGAAAGTGCAATTGTGCAAGAGTTTACCATAACAGTAGATGTTCTACTTTTCGCTGTTGCAGTATTCTTTACAAATCTGATATCCTGCAGAGGCCACTGCATATCTGGCTAGCATACCAAAGCCTTAATTACTTGCAGGTGCCTTATGTCAGATGTATATCTTACATCTACAGAGTAAGATGCATATGTGACGCATGAGCACTTAATCCTCAGAACTGAACTGACCCAGAAGAACCACAGCAACACAAGAAGAGAAGCAACAATGTGTGCATCCAGTAAGGGAAGAAAAGAAGGACCCCTCTGACAGATGGAAAATCACACAGAAAAAGGAGAAAGACAGACAGAATAATGTAACAGTGAGAAGTAGAACGTCTACTGTTACAGTAAGAAATGACACAGTTGTGCTATGTGCTTCCTTATCATTGGTGCAGTCTTCTTTACTGCAAATCAGGGAGTACAAAGGCTACTGGACAGGATGTGAGGAGAAAGCCACAGAGGTGCCCTCCAATAACCCATGTAGGATAGTCCTGGCAAAACAAGGTCTGGCCCTATAAATCACATCCAACATAAAATGTTAAAGGATTGTACAAAGGACCTAGTAACCTGGACACTGAAAAAAGCACCAGAAGAGACTAATGCCCTGGTAGGATGAGCATGAACAGAAGAAAGCTACCTCATGAAAACATCAGCAAAATAAAATGGCCTTAGAATTCCAGGGAGAGATGGTTTTTATATACACCAAAACCAGATGTCCTGCAATGAAAAGAAAAGTTGCTCAGATTTCCTTATACTCTTAGTCTTATCAAGACAATATCTGAGCTATTAGATCTAAAGTAGGATTCTCTCACAATCATTCTGTGGAGAAAGGGAATAGCTTGATTTAAAGACAAGATGTTAGCAACTTTGGGGATAAAAGGAGGATTGGTACAAAGAGAAACTCTCTCTCTCTGTGAAAAAACAAAAAAGATCTGTCACGAGTGCATGCAGTTCACACATCATCTTGGTAGAAGTAAAAGCTACTAACAACACAGTTTTCCAAGTACAGTATTGAAAGAGGGGACTGCAGGCTCAAAAGGATGTGGAGTCAATTTTTAAAGACAAAAATCAAGGTCCAATGGAAGAAGAATAGGCTTTTTGGATGCCTTAGATGAAGAATGCCTTTCAAAAATTGTTGAACTTCAAATCTAGAAGCCAGGGTCAGCTTCAAAGGCAGATAAGCAGAGGTGGCCGACAAATGAGCTTTAATGATTAATATGCCGAACCAGAAGTGAGAAACTTACACAAAAAGAAAGAACCATTGGAATACCCACAGAAGGATGGTCCAGGATACATGCTACAGCAAACCAAATATCTATTCCTTTCAGCTACATATGATTTTCTAGTAGTGAGTTGTGTGCCCCTGCAAAACCTGAAGCACATCCTCATTAAATTGGTGTTTGAAGAATCATTTCCTTAGATAAATTTTCTTCTCCAAGATTTCTGACAAAATACTCTAGCTACTACTCATTGCATCCACCCCATAATGTTCTCATTACCTATTTCCTATAACACCTTCACGAAAAAAGTTATCTGAAGTCTGCTCTGGGTATAAAAACACTTTGTTGCATGCTTGAGTGCCATGCAGATGTCTTCCTATGGTAACTTAGTATATTGCTTTTCCATCATCTCTTCCCAATTTTTCTAAACTCTTATAGCTATCCTGCAGTATTTTATATGCCCCACTAATAACTCCTTTTTAGGAGAATCTTCTGGTCCAGACACAACTGGAAACACTAGCAAAGCTGGTATATCACTTAGCACTTCCCTAAACCTTTTTATCTCTGCTTGTACTTTTATCAATCCAACGCAGAGAAGGCCATCTCTAATCTGCAATCAAAACGTCTGCTTATCCTCATTGTTTCATTACCTTTCCAATTATTTGCTTTCAATACCATGGTTTCTTTGATAATCTTCTAATAAATGACATCCTCTTCCTGTGTATTTTCTAAACCCCACTTGCAGTCAACCCTAATGGTAACATCCCTTTTCTCAAATTATATATATATATATATATATATATATATATATATATATATATATATATATATATATACATATACATATAGACAGGTATATGTATATACATACACACACATGTAAATGTGCGCATGTATGTATATGCACACATATATGTGTACATGATCACTGACATCAAAACAAATATTCATTGTCCGCCATCTTTATCAGTGCTACCAGATCGTCTTTATTTTCATGCTTTTTTGCTTAGATAGCCCAAATGATAACATTAGCAAACCAACTACATGCCTAAACTTTATTATGCCAAGATTACCTCATTTATATCCTAGCAATACTGAAATTATAAAAAGCACCAATTTCTATGTCATTAACTTCCACAGTAATATTAATTTATGTATTTGTCTTTGCTAATGTGGAAAGTCTGACTGGACAGAGTCCATTTTTCAGAGGAGGCTTTGGGAGAATAGCTCCACCAAAGTACTTTTATATTAGAGTAAATCAAATTTCAGACACTTCTCATAATAACCACAGCTATGTTTCTCATGAAACAGCAAATATAATTGTAAGACATGTTTATACAGTAAAGTGTTTACATCAAGAATTATAGGTCTATACATGCCTCTCAATGTCTTACAGCAAAAAATCTGGACAAAGCCTAAAATGATGGGGGGACAGATTTTAAATATTGCTCTTAAAAACATAGAAAGTTGATAGAATAATAAGTTTTGCATTAGCATGAATTTTCTGAAGGATGTGGAGTCAAACTCAAACGTCTGTCATTATTTAATGACTTCAATCCTCAGCCAGTTGCTAGACAGGTACAGATTTTAGGAGGAACAAACCAAAAATATGAGGCAAAAATCTGGACATTCTGTGAAAATCTGTAGTTGAGAGGTATGGACCATCTATACCGTTGTTCTTGCAGGAGTAAATGGACTGATACTGCAGAAAGGAAACATTACTGTAAAGGCATTCAATGTTCTTATCTTTCAGAAAAGAAAAGTATGCAAGGAGTTCAAGATATGTACATAATTTAGTTATAAAATTATGTAGGAAGGGAGATTTTAGTATTGTATAGGTTTGTAAAGAGTTCAAGAGATTTAATTAAGTTATAAAATTATATAGGAGGGGATGGAAGGTACTAGAATTGTACAGGACAACAGTGGTGAGACAGAACATGGTATAGGGCTGGTTCTATTTAGGCTGCCTGTTCCAAATTGGTGCATCTAGGTTTATTAACTTAGGTATACAGGGATGCATGAGACGGGTTGAGTTAGTGGATGGGGGCAGTTAGAAAAAGAGTAGAATGAGAACAGTTATTTAAGGGGGCTGAAAAGGGATGCATTAATTCAAGTGCAGAAATGAAAGTTATTAGGGATGCAATGACTTAAGCAGAGTAGGACAAAAAGTTAGTGGCAAGCAGTAACAAGTTTGTGCTTTTACTAGAGGTCTCAACATGGTGATGAACAGGACCAGGACTGGGTGAGGTATTGTTTGAGCTAGATTTTATAGCTTGGGAGTTTGTTAATCATTTTTACTTTTGTGTAGGGATCATGTCCCAGAATTTGGAGACGTAAAGTACAGTTGTGTACACTTACCATAAATGTAGATGTTCGAGTGTATTCACTGTTGTAGTCATTACATTTGGGTAATCCTGCTGGCAGGTTGCCCTCAGCCGGCCTGAATTCCAAAGTCTTGGGTCCTGCGTCGGCTGCTGTCACCCCTTCCCTGATGTCAGGGGTATAAAAGAAGCAGCCAACGCCATTTTCTCCAGTTTTTCTTGCCCCAGATGTCAGGTGCCCCCTAAAAGGGTAGCCAAAATTTATATATAAATATTTGAAAATACATGTAGCAATATAAACTTTACCTTCATCTACAAGCAAATACACCATATAGGTTGCATAAATCAGAGAAGGAAAGATAAGTTCCAGCAGAAAAAAGGGGGATGGCGGGTGGGTAACCTGGACTGCAACAGTGAATATACTCGAACATCTACATTTATGGTAAGTGTACACAACTGTACTGTTCTTCGTGTTTCACTGCCGCAGTCATTACATTTGGGTAGAGTCCCAAAGCTATGGTTGGGAGGCTGGAGTTAAACAGCATTAGGAGCAGCTATGAGGCCCTGCAGAACTGCAGTGGCAAAGCCTGCCCTGGATTTAGAGTAGAGTGGTAAGTGATAGTGCTTTGTGAAGGTGTGCACTGTACTCCAAGTAGCAGCCTCTAAAATGTCCTTGGTTGGTACTCCCCTGAGAAAGGCTGCTGAAGTGGCTGCAGCTCTGGTTGAATGTGGCCTAATGCCCTTAGGCACTGGCTTGTCATGCTGTAAGTAGCAGAAACAAATGCAGTGGCCTATCCATTTTGAAATAGTCTGATTTGAGATAGCCTTTCCTTGTGATCCTGCAGCATATGCCACTAGTAATTGCTCCGTCTTCCTGAAAACTTGGTTCTGTCCAAGTAGAATCTAAGCTGTCTGTGTACATCCAAAGAATGCAGAATTCTCTCCCCCTTGTTCTGTGGATTTGGATAAAAGGTTGGCAGATGAATAGTTTGGTTAAGAGCCACACTGGACACCACCTTAGGCATAAATGTTGGGTTTGTCTTCAGAGAAACCCTGTCTGGATAAAACATGATAAAAGGTTCCACAGCCATGAGTGCCTGTAGCTCTGAAACTTGTCTTGCAGAAGTTATTGCTAGGAGCAGAGCTGTTTTCCAAGATAAAAACTTTATATCAGCAGTAGCAGCTGGCTCAAAAGGAGGCAGAGTGAGTTTTTCCAAGACATAGTTGAGGTCCCATACAGGTATTGCTGATCTCCTTGGAGGCCTTAAATTTTTGGCTCCTCTGAGGTACTGCTTTAATAAATGATGAGAAAAGATTGGTGGCTCTGTATTGTAATGAGCTGAAATGGCAGAGGCATGAATTTTAATTGATGAAAAAGATAGGTCTTTGTCCAGCATCTCAGTTAAGTATTGCAAAATCTGAGGAATGTTTGGTACAACTGCATCAGTTCCTTGTGCCTGGTTCCAAGCACAGAATCTCTTCCATTTTCCAGCATAAGATTTTCTAGTACTAGACCTTCTGGCTTCCAAAATGACATCCATCACAGTTTACTGAGAGGTGTGTTTTGTATGATTACATTATCCGCCATGCTGCCAGGTTTAAAGTCCTGAGTTGGCTGTGCAGGATCTGATTGTTTTGCTGGGACAGTAGATGGGGTATTTGAGGTAAGGTCCAAGCTGGGCATTGAGTCAAGTTCCTTAGGACTGGATACCAGTGCTGATGGGGCCAGTCTGGGGAAATCAGTATCATTTTTGGCTTCTCCTGTCTGACCTTTAGGAGCACCTTGGGGAGGAGAGGCAGTGGAGGAAAGGCATATACTGATAGGTTTTCCCAGCTGAAAGATAGGGTGTCCACTTTCCATGCTTGTCTGTGATAAGTCCTTGTGCAGAATCTTTTTAGTTGGTAGTTGTGAGGGGAGGCAAACAGATCTATGTCTGGGCATCCCCATTTCCTTGTTATCATGCTGAAGACTTGTGGATCCAGCTGCCACTCGTGGGGATCCATGAGGTCACTGCTTAGTTCGTCTGCCAGAGTATTTTCCTTTCCTGGCCGGAATTGTGCCTTTGGCATAGTATGGAAATGGAACTTGTAGCCTTGTGACACGATATTTAGAACCCACTTGTCCTGGGTTATAATGCACTGTCCCACAAAGTCATGGCTAGTCTGCAAAGGGGGTAAGAATGTGTGCCCCCTGCTTATTTACATACCACATGACCATGGTGTTGTCTGTCTTTATCAGTAGTTGTCCTGGATGAAGTAGGTCCTTGAATGCTGTCAGGGCATTTTGAACAACTAGCATCTCTTTTTGATTGATATGTAGATGCATTTGGTTTGAGGACCATGTGCCCTGAATGCATCTTCCTGCCATGTGGGCCCCCCAGGCATAATCTGATGCATCTGTTGTTAGTGTCTGCCTGACTGGGGGTAATGTGAATGGCTGTCCCTTGTTCTGGTGACAAGCCTTCGCCCACCATCGAAACTCATGGTGCAGGCAAGGAATGAGAGTGATCATTGTTTCCAGGCTGTGGCAATGTTGAGTTCAAACACTTTTTGGGTACCATTGTACTTTCCTCATATGCAGTCTTGCATATGGAATTAGTAGGATGCAGGATGCCATGAAGCCCAAAGCCTGCAGAATTTTTCTTGCAGATAACTGGGCCTTTGTTGCCAACATTTTGAAATAGGTAGTCAGTTGCCTTTGTTTGTCTGGCGTGAGATAAGCCATCTGGGCAGTTGTATTTAAGCTTGCACCCAGGAATATTATCTCTTGAGAGGGTACTAGTTTTGATTTCTTTTCATTGACTGTGTACCCTAGGCATGTTAGAAGTACTTTCACAAATGCCAGATGCTGTTGAAGAATGTCCTTGTTCTCTGCTTGAATTAGGCAGTCGTCCAATTAAGGATATATTTGTATTCCTCTTTGTCTGCAGAATGCAATTACTGGTGCCAGGCACTTTGTAAAGACCCTGGGCACAGTAGATAAGCCAAAGGGCAGTGCAGAGAATTGGTAATGCATTGAGCCAGCCTTGAATCTGAGGTATCTTCTGCATGATTGTCTGACTGGGACATGCAGGTATGCCTCTTTTAGGTCTAAAGTCACAAGCCAAGCATTCTTGCCCAGCATGGGCAGAAGCTGCTGCAAATTCAACATTTTGAATTTTGGTATATCCAGGAATGTGTTCAGAATAGATAGGTCCAGTATTGGTCTCCAGGCCTTGTCCTTTCTGAGTACCAAGAACAGTCTTGAGTAAAATCCTTGTCCCTGCTCTTGCTCTGGTACTTGTTGAATGGCCCCCATGTCCATGAGGGATGAGACTTGTTTTTGTGCCTCTGCCCATTGATTTTTTGGCAGATCTGGCCAGCCGTTTGCCTTTGGCAGGGTATGGAAATGGAACTTGTAGCCTTGTGACACGATATTTAGAACCCACTTGTCCTGGGTTATGATGTGCCAATTTTTAGAAAAAAAGTGCTAATTTTCCCCCTAAGGGTGCTGCCAGGAGATAAGTGCTTGGTGCAGGCAGGGGGAAGTCATTGGGACTGTTTCCTGAATGGTTGTGATTTGTCTTCTCCAACTTTGGAGGTGGAAGCACCCCATTGCTTTGACCTGTATGAACCTTGTGCCTGGGATATGCCTCTAGGGCATCTGGATCTGCCCCTTTGAGGTCTGTCTGACACAGGAAAAGACCAATTCTTTGTAGGCCAGTGTCTATTAAACCTATGTGGCTGCACTTGTAAAAAAAATCTTTGCCAGTTTGCATAGATTTAGCTTTGTCCTCCATTTTCTTTAACACCAAACAAAGTATCATGCTGAAAAGGTGCATCTAATGATTTAACTTTGACATGATCAGGCAGATTTTGTTCTTTTAACCAAGCGTGCCTTCTAATTACAGAACCCATAACTGCGGCCTTGCAGGAGGCCTCTAGAGGGTCAAAACCACATTGCAAATTATGCTTTCCAACTTGTTCGGCTGCATGCAATAAATCCTGCATTTTCTTGTTTTCTGCACATTCAGAGTTTAACAACATTTTCGGTTTAAGCAATGCCATGACATGTTGCTGATATTTGAGCATATGCAACTGACAGTTTAAGGCCCTTATAGCCAAGGTAGCAAATGTGTAAACCTTTTTTCCCCATCTATCCAGTGCCCTAGAATCTCTGTCAGAGGGGGTAGGGTTTTTTGCAGTGGAAGCCTTAACCCCTTTGGGACCCTGTGAAACAGTTTCTGGGTCTGCAGCAGAGGTTTTGAAATGGAATTTGTGAGAGTCAGGAACCCTGTAATATCTGTCAGGCTTAACAGGAGCTGGAGATAAGACGTCAGGGGTCAGACTAAACTCTAAAAACACATCATCTACAATGTCTAACACAGGTGGAATAGCTAGAGGCCTGTGTTGAGGTAGTAAAAGGAAGTCCCTGAGACTCTTTTTAGATTCTGAAAAATCTTGGCTCTCCCAGTGGAAATGCTCTCTCTTGATATGCAAGGTTTCCCCAAAAGAATAGTCCTCAGGAGGAAAAGCTGAAGGAATAGATTCTTCAGCATCAGAATCCTCATAGGGGGAAGAGAATATTCCTGATCAGAAGAGGAATCAGAAGAAATAGAAACCTGATCTGAAGATTCATAGTCTGTCTCTTGCCTAAGCTTCTTATCAGGAGGGGGATGGGAACCCCTGATCAAGGTAATCAAGTCTTCGGCCATTTTGAGCATCTGTTTTTTGGGCATGAAGGCCTGTCCACGTGGCTCTTGAGTTTGTTTCTTTGTCTTTGAAGGTGCTTTAGTCTTTGCCTTTGAAGCTGGAGTCGGTTTAATGTATAGATGTTTAGGTCTGAATACACCCTCAGAAGCCGGTGCCTGCTCAGTGGCTCCGGACCCATCTGAGGGAACAGTATCCGAGGCTCAAATACCTTGAGTTTCCAGCGGCATAGCCGACTCCACGTGGGAGTCGGTAGAGGCCTGCGACTCTAAAGTAGCGGGCGTCAGGGGCTGTGAAAGCGCCTCATTGAAAACCGGTGAACCGGCAACTGGCTTAGGAGAAGCTTTGTCATCGATTTTGGGCCTTGGTTGTCTATCTTTTTCTTTGCGTTTTTTGTGAACTCCGGTAGTCGGATGGCTATCTGACAACATTTCTGGATAATTAAACCTGCATCCAAAATAGTTTAATGCAAAATCATACCAATGCTTAATAGTGTGTTGGTTAAATCTAGCACAAAACCGACAACCTGAAACGTTATGGTCAGGGCCTAGGCAAGGAATACAGTAAGAATGAAAGCCCTTATAAGGTATTTGCTTTCCACAAGAAATACAATTATTAACTTTTTCTGACATCGATCTGGAGCAAGAAGAAAGTTTCCCCAATGGGGTACTTAGCTTTAATGAAGACTTCGGATCTGAAACTCGAACACGAAATTCTCAGGAGTTGGCTGACCGGCATTTGCAAACTGCTTCTGCTTCGGGCACCGCACGGCAAGAAAGACTTAAGAAAATGGCGTTGGCTGCTTCTTTGATACCCCTGACGACCTGACGTCAGATAAAGGGCAACAGCAGCCGACGCAAGACCCAAGACTTCAGAATTCAGGCCGGCTGAGGGAAACCTGCCAGCAGGATTACCCAAATGTAATGACTGCAACAGTAAAACACGAAAAACATCAGGAGTATAGTGAATCCCCTGAATTATTTGCATTAGTGGTGCTTAGTAGAAATGTATCACCAAAATGGAGGTCTCTTGTGGGTGTGTAGTGCAATATGTTTTTTAAAGCAGGGCATTGTTCAGGAAAACATATCAGTTTGTAAACTATAACTAGCTGAGAATATGTTATGTAGTTGTTAAGCTCTAGGCAGTTTAGTTGCTTTAAGACTTGACAGTGGTGAGCTCGGTGTGCAGTGTTGGTAGCAAATTTAGCTACTTTGTTGCAACAGGAACCTAGTTTGGATTTTAATGTAGAGGTTAGGTTTGTAAGGATAGATGAGGCATATAAAATGGTTAGAACCAAATAGGATGAGAGTAGGCTTTGTTGCTGGGTCTATAAAGTACTGTTCTGCCCTATAAACAGAGCCAATTGTTTGGAGGGACTTTTTAACCTTTGGAGGAATATACTGATCAACTTTAAGATTGTCATCTATTACAATACCGAATGATTTAGTCTATGGTACTACCTCAATTTTATTTTTATTTTATTTTTGCAGACATAAACAACATTGACTGTTTCTGATGGAGATAATGTTTTGGGGTGAAGAGCTCCAGTTTTGTCTTATTGGGAATAAGGAGGAGTTCTGAAGTTTTTAGCCAG
Organism: Protopterus annectens; assembly: GCF_019279795.1. Classification (NCBI taxonomy): domain Eukaryota; kingdom Metazoa; phylum Chordata; order Ceratodontiformes; family Protopteridae; genus Protopterus; species Protopterus annectens. The sequence goes on along the minus strand of NC_056748.1, from coordinate 1,141,266,836 downwards.
GTTTCAATTAAAGAGAAATAAATTTGTGAATTTCCTGTAGTCCGGGATATTGTGGGGGCTGTACATATTAAAGTTGAATCATCTGTGTATTGCACTATATTTACTTGGCGTATGGCAGTGTGAAGCTTCTTTACAAAAATATTAAAAAGAAGGTGTCTTAGTAATGAGCCCTGAGTGACACCGATGGTGCCTGGAAGAGAGGTCCTGTTACCAGTTGGCTGCTTGTTGCCTTCCAGATAGATAGCTAATGAACCATTTCAGTGAGGAGAGAGATATACCTATATGAGAGTTCAGTAAGTACATGTTGGTGTAATACAGTGTTGAAAATTTTGGATACGTCTAAGAGCACACTTGACACTAGGTTACCATTGTTCCTATGCTGGTTTATAGCACTGGTGAAGTGAAGGAGGACAGTCATTGTGCTGTGGTGAGGTATGAAACCAAGCTGCATTTCTGAGAGCAGATTATCTGAATTTATGTGATGTAGAAGTTGTGCATTAATACATTGTTCAAGTATTTCTGATTGGGGGGACTGCAAGGGGCCTACATTCATTCAACTCAGATGTGCCACCTTTGTGTAAAGGTAAAATAATTAATTTTTTTCCAGATGGAAGGAACATATTTTGCAGATAGATATCTATTTCTCAATACACAGAATGGAAAAGCAATTATATCTGCAGGCATTTTTTATGTAGTCTGAGGGGAGCTGGTCAACAGTTAGGGTGGTTGGTTTTAACCTATGCAGGAGTCTTTTAACAGTGGAGGTAGGTACTAGCCTGAAGTCAAATAGCTGAGAATATTTAGCAGAAGCTACAGGTACTAAGAAGGTAGTGCTAGCTGACGTATTAATGTTTGTGAGGGACAATATAGTATGTATAAAATAGTTGTTAAACTGTGTGGGAACTGAATCAGTATTACTGTTGGATGTAGGGCTGGAGTAACAATTTGGTCTGGATATAAAAGTTTGTTTATGAACGTCCAAAGTTTTGGGTTGTTTTGATGTTTTTTGGAGGATGTTATGTTTGCTTGTCATGTTTTATTTGGTATTTTGTCCTGAAATGCTGAAATGTATTTTGTGTTCTATTTTTGAGACACTCTTTCCAGGCTTTATGCTTTAACATCAGTTTCTCAGTTTTATTTGTTAGCCATGGTGCAGGATTGGATTTGACACTTTTATAGTACATACTAGGGCAACGTTACTGAGAATTATTTTAGGAATGAATCATTGAAGTGTGAGACAGCACAGACTAAGGGCACAGATTTTAGTATTTTCCTGTTAAATTCTCTTAAGGATTTGGTAAAAGTGTGTTTGTGAAAGCTTTCTGGGTTATGAACTTGGTTATAAATTATATGTTTATCTTCAATATTGTAACTTCTAAGAGCGTAAGTAGGCTGATGGTCACAAACTGTCTAAAAGGCTACTGGCTGCACTAATTTTGTTGGGTCAGTTAGCAAGAATCCAGCCTAAGGCTGATTGCCTGTCAATGTGGACTCTAGTAACCGATTTGGTTAACTGTGCAAAGTCATACAGGTTTGTGGAATTAGATGGGGTGTTGCTATTGATAAGCTGGCAGTCTATATTTAGGTCTCCTAGTAATATTGTTTTATGTATATGGTTGGATAACCAGTAAAGAATATTTTCCACAATGGTAATGTTTTTACCTGGTAAGATATATATGGCTGTAAACAGAGCGTTTTCCTACTAATTTTGAGATGTTTTGTAAGGAGTTCCACATTATAAAACTGCAGTATCTCCTGTGCATATGCGGTTATGTTTAGGGAATTCTTGTAGATGATGGCTGTTTCACCAGTCCACTTATTTTTCTTAATCACCCTAATTCTACTGAAATCAGGTGGGGTAATTTCATTGTCATATGTCTTTTTTTCAGCCATGCTTCTGTAGCTATGATTACATCTGTGGAATACGTGGCAATACAAGCATGCATGTCCTGGATTTTACTGCATATTCTTAGATTGCTATTAAGGGAATTGGGGGATGGGAGTGGAAAAGAAAATGATTTATTTAATATTGTGCTGTTACTGTGGGGGCGGGGTTTGGGTAAATGTTGCCCCTGGGTTTTTTTGGGTGAAAATTTTATGCAGGAAAGTACGTATGCTTTTGTTTTTGTGGATTTTATATGGTAACATTCTTAGATTTAAGACACCTGTAACTGAAAGTACGTATGCTTTTGTTTTTGTGGATTTTATATGGTAACATTCTTAGATTTAAGACACCTGTAACTGAAAAAAAGCTAAGAAGGTTTGCTGGTGCAGTGTGGGTAATGTGGTGATTGACAGACTTGTTAACTATTAGTGTCATGAGTAATTGTCTTACAAACCCATACTTTTATTTAAGAGGTATGGTAGTTATTAAAGAATGCTAATATACTGAGGGGACACAGTAGTAAGATTTAAGTCAAAGCCATTGACTATAATATGCAAGTTAGATTTTGCTGAACATATTTGTTTATAATGCCAAATGTTACTACGCAAGAGTAGTTATAGTTACAGCAGTATAAATTCTGAAAGGACAAGCTGAGCAGGAGAACTTTAAGCAAATGAGCCAGAGATGCTAATTGTAGGGCAACTGTGATTGGGTTTTGTTCTGATTGTTTTGATGCACAGATAGGTTGGAGGAAGTGTAGGGGTGGAGGTGTGATGTTTTAAGTGTAGAGTAGGAGGGGGTGGGTGAGAATTTGGGGTAGTGTAGTAGGTAGTATATATATATATATATATATATATATAGAGAGAGAGAGAGAGAGAGAGAGAAAATGTATTTACTAAACCCATATCTATATCTAGGACACGTTTTATCTACAAAAAAAGTGTCACAATTGATCTAACACATTTCCTCTAAAACACAAATGACTAAAGTCTCGAAAGTGTGTATGGTGATTGCTGGTATGATTTTTGATCATAGAAATTATAATGCAAATTAGCATTGGTCAGTATTTCTGCCTTTCTGTTATGCTGTATTTTTTTCTCTAGAATTTTGTATTTGTGCGTCTGCACTGATTTACTGTTTAAGGAGTTTTCTCATTTCTCCTCAGTTGTGACTGAAATTAGCTTATTTAATTAAAGGGAGGTCCGCGGTGGTGGTGCTGCGGTAGCGTTGTCGCCTCACAGTAAGACGCTGTCTGGTTCGATTCTCAGCTAGAGCGTCTTCTGCGTGGAGACATGCGTGAATGGGCGTACCTTCGTTGAAGATTGTGCGTCAGGGCTGGTAACTCGGCACGTAAAAGTCAACTACCAATCATTAGCGGACCGGAGTTCCGCTGTGGCAACCCCTAACTGGGGAAAGCTGAAAGGCACAACAATTAAAGGGAGGTTGGGTATAGGGGTGAAGTTCTGCAGAACTATTTGCTGTACATGAAGTTTTAGACGTAATGTGGTTTGATGGTTTGTGGTGATACATACAAAATATCATTTACACTGACAGCACTAAAATGAGAATAAGTCATGATGAACCTTTGACAGATGCTGAAATCAACTGTTTAACTGAAGAACAGAGATTTTATTTTGTACTAGATGTCGGTTATGTGAAGAGTTTTGCAATATGTTTTCAAGATCAATAAAAAGATTTCAAAAAGCTCTGTTTCAAAAAAATTTAAAAACAATGAATTTGTGCACCATGCAAAAAAAAAAATACTGATTGATATGATTATATGCTTAACCAAAACGCAATCACTCACTGCATGAAGAAAAGGGAATTAAAAAGTTCTTATATTATCAATCTGTAGCAAGCAGACACTGGTAGAAAGAGCCTTAAACGTAAAAGCTGTTGGAATGACAACTGGCTCTGTACTGGCTTCATAGACGTGATCTACTTTACAACCATCAGGGCCCACAGGGTACCAAATGATTAACGCACTTTGTTATAGACATAGTGTAGTCCTGCCACTTACTTCTGATACAGTTATGAATTTGTTAAAACACTACTTTTAGTGCAAGTGCCTGTTGTGTTTCCAACACCTAGCAACTTTACAATTACTGAATTATTCAAGAGGGCCCAATTGTGTAGTTTTGTTGCTAAACTCTAGTCTTTAGCTGCCAGCTGTGAAAACCAGAAAACAAGAAAGGGTTTGGTATGTCATTTAGGGATCTGCTGGCAGGGAATATGAAGAACAGAACGGAATCTGATAAAGCAGAAAGCTGCCGGTTCAGGAGCAGTACATTCTTACTATGGGCATCCTTAATAGTTGGTGGGAGTGGTACAAGAAGAACTTGTTTTCATCAGATAGTACCACTGGGAAATATTTTTTCTACAGCATTCTAATGAAAGGCATGACTCCTGACTTGCTAATATTAATCAAGGGAAAACATCTATGCTGTCAAGTAATGCACCAAATTTTAGTATATATAACAGAAATATTTATATTTTAAACTTTTTTGCGACAGAAAACAAAGGGGATGGGGAGAAGGAATAGTGTTTTAAACTGGGGGGGGGGAATAAAAAGAAAATGATGAGAAAGACAAAATGGATATACCTTTTGTTACGTATGAAGGGTAGAGAGACTAACTGCAACTCTGCAACTGCGGAATCTGCACTCCTGCTGCAGCGCCCCCACCCCGAAATTAGGTTTCAGAAACTGAACATTTTATTCTAGGAATCAAACGCTTAGGGGAGGTTACTTATTCATTTTCGTGCCCTTTGGAAAAAAATACCCACTAGATGGCATGCAGTTGTGGTAAATGATCTCAGCAGATGCAGAAGATGTGAAGAAGGATCCTTAGGCAAGAAGCAATGTTTACTTATTTGACAAAAAGCAAGACTATCACTGAAGTCAGAAATTAGCTATAAAACAGCAAGCACACATATTAGTGTGTGTATTGTGTGGTCACAGTCAAGGACTGGCTGAGATACTTTGGTCACTGTGATTCTGACATAGGTCCATAGGTTAGTACTAGGCTAACTGCCCTTGGGAGCCATTTTGAGCCTAGCCAGTTATTCCCTCTGAGATTCAAACCCTGTACTTTGTGTTTGTAAGGCAAACACCTTAACCATTAGGCCACCCTCCCAACCCATCTGACTGAAAGCTGTTATCACACAGGGTGTGGATTATCAGAACTCGTATTATTTAATGAAAATAATTAATAATTCTATTGGCAACCCAACAGCATTAGGGGGGAAGCTCTGTTCAAAAATATGTAAGGACCCTCATATGTTACTAATTGATGTGCTCATGAAATGTGAGAGACAGATCAGTCCTAAGTGACATACTTTTACCTGCAAATAATTATTATTGCCACATACATGTGGAAGAAATTAGGACCATGAAGGTAGTAGTTACTGTTATCGGTGTGAAAGGCTACTAAGGAAAACCTAAGACTTCACTTGATTTGTAGGTAGGGAGAACAGCGTATGATCCTGAGTTTTCATAGATTCAGACTCTGTGACCTTTAAAGGTCCTAAGACTGCTAATAAAATAAACTGTGGCAAATATTGCTACTTGTCCTTTTCACAGGATAATCCTGATTTGGACTGTTGAACATGAAAAAATAGCAAATGTTTTGGTATTTCAGGAGAAAATATATTTTCCATTTTTCCATAAAATATTGCAGAAGCTAAATATACAACCTGCTGAACACTTTAATATGGACCAAATCAATAGCATAAACTGCCATTTTATGAAACAAACTGCATTGCTTGGAAATAAATTGAAAGTGTATTTTGTATGGGTTCATGAAGCAGTCTGTCTTGCAGAATCTTTTCAATCAGAAATTTCCCACTTTAGGCATGTGAAAAGATGGCAACCCTAACTGTGACACGAATACTGCACAGTGGAGAACTCGCGGGTAAAAACTGTTAAGTATCTTGACTTTGGTACAGAAAGCAAGTTTGAGGTCAAATGAGGGGCTTATTTTTATTTTGGCAATGGAAAACTTGACAGACTATTCCTGGTGCCTTATGGATCTGTTTATTCTTTTATTTTACCCAGCATAGAAACTCATGAACACACAGTAATCAAAGCCACAATATGTAGGAAACACAGGTTCCACGCTAATATCTACTCCCATTCCAAATTAAGCAACAACAAAATCCATGTGTCTTGCACTTAACATACAACTCAGAGGATCTCTCATTCCTGGGATTTGGGATTAGTTTTGCTGAGCAATATTATTACACTAGTTGTAGGTACATTTTGGACATTAAGTAAAGTCATCTGTAGCTGGTAAGAATCTCTTCCTAATTAATCCTACTACTCTGGGTTGTTCATACATTCTGTGATGCATATACGCATGTCATTTGGTGTTCCTGTGACTCATGGCAGTCTTAGATGTGCTGCCTACAAGCTGACTCCAAAGGAGTGAGGGACATACACCACTCTTTAACAAGGGCCATTCCTATGAAATAAAGTCCCCAACTTCTTCCAAACAAAAAACAAACCTTTAATACTTCAGTTCTATACAGTGTTCAGGCATTTCTTCTGCTACTCACATACCTAGTTATCGGAGTCATAATCCATGCTACAACTTCTATGACCAAAGAGATGGCATCCAACATGGCACTTCTGGAAGCAGAAATATAAGGACCGACAATGCACAACCAAATGCAATCAGCCTATAACAGCATTTGTCTGTGCAGACATGAGGAAAGGTTTAATAAAAAGTGAAGACAACAGTAGTACAAAAGAGTAACGTAGCATTTTCTTCATACAATTAGTCCGAGGACAAAAAGATCTTTCTCAATTTCCTACGGTTTAATGCCTTTAAATATTTGATCATCAAAAGCTGTCTGATTAGACAGACATGACTAATGGATGACTCACTGTTAGGGGGTGTCTTTTCTAGCTGATGCTCTGCAAGTTAACTACTAATTAGACACCTGCAATAATTACATGCCGCTTTGCTGTCCTGCACACACGATTTTAAATTTCCTGGGAAAGGCAAACTTTTCAGTTTTCCTACTCAGACAAAATGTTTACTACCCAATCCACCTTAAAGATAAATTGGTGCATTACACTGGGAGGGGGAAGGGTGCAGACAGATATATCCAAGTATTAGAGATGAGGACATTTTTTATTTTATTTTTTAAAAGTTTATTTAAAAAAAAAAAAACTGTGGTGCAGTGGTTAGCATTGTCGCCTCACAGCAAGAGATTCTCCTGTTCGATTCTTGGCTGGAGCTCTTTCTGTGTGGAGTCTGCATGCCGTCCCTGCGGTCAAGTGACGATAAAGACATGCAGGTAGGTGCGTGTGTGAATGGGTGTGCCGTCCTTGAAGGTTGGGTGTCGGGCTGGCACCTCGGCACTGTAAAAATCCACTGCCAATCATTAGCAGACTGGAGTTCTGCTGTGGCAACCCCTAACTGGGAAAAGCCGAAAGACATTGCTTACATTTTTTAAAAGTTTATTAGAGTGATAGTGGGCAAGTATAACCCAAGCAGTTAAGTAGTTCAAGAGCAGGAAAAGCCTACAGTAGCCTTGTTCATACGGTGAATAGGAAGTGCAATGTCTGCAATATGGAGACAAACTGTAGAAATTATGTAGAGCAGTCCTACATGCCTTGCATACATTCTTACCTGCCATACCTGCAGCTGGTTATCAGTATTCACCTTTAAGATGATGATAGTGGGAACGGCTCATTCTATGCCTCTTGTACATTTTCTTCCATTGAGAATGGCACTCTGCTGCTAGAACTGTGTAGTGAAGTAGCATTTCATATCTGTTGTTGAGCTTTATTTCACTGAGCATTTCATTAAAAGGATTCAGTAAAGACAAAGCTTGCCACAGCAAGCTGACTCACAAGTCTTTAGTCTTCATTGTCTGTTACTATTACCTAATGGCTAAGTTTGTGGGTAATTAGGCAAAACCAGTCTATACAAGCCTCAGTGGCTGACAACATAGCAGATGAAGATTTTATATACATTTATTCCTTTTTAGACTAGAGAATTCCTTACTGCTTTTCAGCAGACATTTCATAATTCCTAACATAGGTAGCTTTCCACTAAAGGACTATTTTCCTGTATTATATTTCATATCCTCAGGGGACAGTAATTCTAGTGGCAAGATGCCCGGTTCCTCATTTTAACACCTGCAGGAACATTTCCCATTTCAGGTGCTCCACCCAGACAAAAGAAAAGCACAGCAGTGCTGTGGGTGTAAAGGCTATAAACAACCCATGAAAACGATACGGCTAAGGTGCCTCATACTAGACTGAGTATGTGTTGATAGGAAAGCAATAGCTGGAAGCCTTGCAGGATAAATAACAGTTGTACATAAACCAGGAAGAGGAACTGCATATCTGCTATAGAGAAAGCCTCCCACCAACATAAGTGAGCTGCAGAAAACAAGTATAAAGAGAAAGAAAAGTTTAGCTACCAAGTAACCTCCAGGTTAGTGGTTAGTACCTCTGAGATCATCCATGTGCAACTAACATCGGGAAAATCTGCAATGCAAACTGTGGCCTGATACAGATCACCCTCCATGACCCAGGACCAGCACTCTGCCTTTCTGGAGACACTGGAAAACATGAAGGTCCTACCGAACACTCTGATATTGCGTGATTTCAATTAACCTACCATTAACTGGGAAACTACTTGAGTACAAACTCCCAGGCTCAGCACACTCAAATGCCCTGGATCACCTGGTAAACTCCCCTACCAGAGGCCACAACATATTTGACCTGGTCATCACCAACATGGGTGACATGTGTTCCGTATCGGAGGTCAACCCGTTACTGGTTGGATCAGACCATAAACTAATTACCCTGGATGTCCACACCCCACCACCACCCCCAACCAAGGAAACCACAGTGAAAAACTTTTCTAAAGCAAACTTCACCTTACTTAAGGCATAAGTGGCAAGTTTCACAGCCCCAACGCTAAAGGATAACACTGCCCAAGATGCAGAATCCTTTACAATTGCACTCTATGAGCACCTACAAGGATGCATGGATCGTGCCTTCCCTAGCAAAACCAAGACTCACTCCCCTAAGAGAAGGAAACCAGTCTGGTGGACCCCTGCCATAAACAGTTTATACAACAGAGGGAGGAAACTAGTTCAGAAAAAAAGCAAATCCCAAGAAGGAAAGACATCCCTGATCAGTATCAGTAAGAAACTAAGGTCCCTCATAAAATCATCCAAGGCTAACTTTGAAAGAAAAATAGCCAAGGATTCAAAAGATAACCACAAAGCCTTCTTTAGCTATGTCAAGAATCTAAGTGGCAACTCGCAGATATGCTCTGAGCTAGTGCAAAATAGCACAAAATATACTGAACCTACTGACATTGCCAACATCCTGGCAGATAGATTCAGTGCAAACTTCACCTCCCTCTCACCTTCAAAAGGGCCCACAACAATACCAGAAAAGTGTAGTGTCCTGGAAATCACAGAAGCACAGGTGAAAACAGCCCTTTCAAAAGCCAACACAGCATCAATGGGGCCAGATGGTGTCCCAGGCTGCATCTTGCACGAACTACAGAACGGACTAACCCTCCACCTAAATACGCTGTTCAACCTCAGCCTCTCCACAGGCTACGTGCAAACAGAATGGCACACAGCAATGGTTATTCTGCTCCACAAAGGAGGGGCCACAACTGACCCTGGTAACTATCGCCCCATAAGCCTGACTAGCCTGGTCTGCAAGGCTATGGAGCGCATCATCATGGAACTCATTAGCAAACACATTGTGAACCTCCAATCACATGACCTGACCCAGTTTGGCTTTGTTAAGGGCAGATCACGCCTACTAAACCTGGTTGACTGCTTCGAGACAGTCACCAAGGCCATAGACGAGGGAAAGGTGGTTTACACAGCCTACCTTGATCTCGCCAAGGCGTTCGACACCATTCCTCACTTGGGTATTATAGAAAAACTCACCAGCCTGAACATAAACCCCTACGTCACAAGATGGGTTGCCAACTGGCTTACAGACAAAACTCACATGGTAAGAATAGCGGGCACCAGGTCCGACTCTAAACTAGTCACAAGTGGTGTCACACAAGGCTCGGTTCTGTGACCCCTACTGTTCAGCATATATTTCTCAGAAGTACAGGCAAACACAGGAGGACTATGGCTAACCAAGTTCGCCGATGACTGCAAACTGGGAGCCATAAGTGACTCTCCAGCTAACACAGACATCCTTCAAAAAGGCCTTGAAAAAATATATTTAGAGCTCTCTCTGCTTACTGCTGCTTACTGCTTGCTCTTGCTGTGGGATTTGAAGTCTTCTTAAGACACTCAGTCTTGCTGGCTGGATTCTGCTAAAATTCAAATTCTGGTTATATTTGCATTCACAGTCTGTCGCATACAGAAACTTGCAGAATATACACTGATGAGAGAATATACTTTGCAGCACCTGTCTTTAAGAGCAGTAACCAATAACTTTTATAATAAACCAAACTGGACAAACGTTACAGCTTAAAAGTACTGTTCCAACTTTACGTCTCATATAGTACAGATGATGTGAGATATATAACATTTACCTCAGGACACCAAATGTATCCCTACCGTACCCCTAACAACTAGATTTAATACAGACTTTTTATACATATTTTAGTTAAACTCACACCCTCTAGGTTTTGGAAAGATACTGGCTTGATGAAGCAAATGCTAACACATCTGTTCTTGTTCAAATGCTGATAAGTAAACTGTCTTCAAGAAAACGCCTTGTAAACTGTCTTCAAGAAAACGCCTTGTGGATTCTGTAAATGCTGATAAGTAAACTGTCTTCAAGGAAACGCCTTGTGGATTAGAAAAAGCACATTTTTAAACTTTCTTAGAAAAGCATGTCCTGTTGTCCAGTGAAAGCAGATTACATTCTTGTCATGTCTGTAAGAAGTTCAGCTTTCTTGATGTGTGTGTGTAAGCAAGTTCCTTATTTTTTTAAGCCACAGTCATTTAGTATGGTTGCTGATCACATATTACTAAACTCTGTTTCTGCATTTAAGCAAGCTTTTTCTTTCAGCATATTTAGAACAGAATTAATTTCAGCCTTAAATTCATAATATATAACAGGCCTTACTGAGACAGACACTTGGTGTCAAAGTCATGGCCTCAAGTTAAATGCCAAAAATACATTGCATAGTTATCCCATTTGGGAAAAACAAAACACCCACAAATTACCACATAGGCGGCAGCCCCCTTAATTCAGAAGAGGTAGTAAGAGATCTGGGGACCCAAGTAGATAGCAATCTCTCCTTTGACAATCATATCGCCAAAGTAGTTAGGAAATCCTTCTATGTGGCCCATCTAATTACTAAGGGGTTCGCATCTAGAAATAAAGAGGTTATAGTGCCCCTCTACTCGTCACTCATCAGACCCATCATAGAGTACAAGGTCCCATTTGGGATGTACCTCACAAGACACTTCTAACAGCTGGAAAGACCACAAAAGCACCTCACCAAGAGGATTACTGGCCTCAAACATATGTCCTACCTATGCAGCCAGACTGAAAAATCTCTGGCTGTACTCAGTGGCATATTGCTTACTCAGAGGTGATCTCTGCCTGACTTACAAAGCCATGTCCAACTTAGAATTGATGGACATGCTCCACCTAAAGAAATCCAAGTCACTGCGAGCCACACACTCTAGTGAGCTAAACCTCGCCACAACAATAAATAGAACATGCTGGAGGGATAGATTCCTGTCACAGAGAGTCCCCATGCTTTGGAACAAAATTCCTAACTACATTAGGCAGAGCCCCTCACTACAACTCTTCAAGAGAAGCCTTGACGAGTGGATGGGTAACAGAAAATACACCCCTGGGATCACTTCATTGGCTCTGCTTGACAGAGGCTCAGTTAATTAATCAATGGGGCGGCGAAAGACGACACACTCTGGCTAGGCTTATAAATGCCCTCGGGCAGCTAGCCTAGTACCTACCTATGAACCTATGAATCTATAAGTGCTCAGAATGGAACAGACAGCATAAGAGCGCAACCAGTTCCCAAATTAAGCAGTTGTTACCACTGGCATTGGTTAACTACACATTTTGAACACTCTGTGCTAATATAGTGGTAAAATAGAAAAGCAGCACATATGAGGATTGCATGAAATAGGAAATTACATGGCAGAAAATCAGTAACATGTCACAACATAGTCTCAGAATAATGCTAAGCATGCCTCTCAACTGTCCAGATTTTCTCAGAATGTCCAGACTTTTGACACATACTTTTGGTCTGTTCCACATAAAATTTGTGATTTTCTGGATTTTTGTGGTGAATCAATGAGGACTGAATTCACTAAATAATAACAGACATTTGAGTTTCGGACTTCATATCATTCAGAAAATGCATGGTAACACAAGACCTTTTATTTTAGCAACTTTCTAAGTTTATAAGTGCAATATTTAAAATGTGTCCCTATTTTTGGGGCTTTGTCCCCCCATTATTTTTAGCTTTGTCCTTTTTTTATATTAAGCAGTTGAGAGCTATGATGCTAAGGCAGAAAGTACACTTGTGCAAGTAAACTTACCATAACTGCAGAAGTTCTAATGATCCCTGTTACAGTAATCTAAGATATTTGGTTTATAACCTGCATAGCATAAAACAGATTGCTTCTAAAGCTTCAGGGCATGTTTCATGTGCTCAAACTATTAGTCTGCTCAAGATGAAATCACTAAAAGGATAGGCTTAGGCATAAAATATGTTACACCTTTCCTGTTGTTAAGAACAATGCTCGTCTAAGGGTTTTGTTTTCAAGGATCAATGGTCTTCTAATACTGTTCCATTGCTGGGCAGATAAGTTCCCTTGGGGGGGGGGGGTAGAACCTTCATATTACTTTTAATGTTGTTTAAACTAAGGTTTTTGTGTGAAATAACTACCTATAAGCTAAGAAAAAGTATTGTCCTTGACTGTTGTGTAACTTTTTTTGTACTGTTATAAGGAACAGCACTTTTCCACTTTTGTGCCTAAACGTTATTTAAAACTACCCTTTTCAATGGAAAACTGTGTTTATTTTACTTTTTGGGGTGTGGAAAGGGTTTAAAGTACTTTTCACTGTGTTTTTAAGTGGAGGAAAAAGTTTATTTGTTGCTACTTTGCTGTATTAATGACTTTTGCTGCTATGGTTCCACAGTTAACAAGCTTCTTCTGCCCCTTGACCATGGAACAAATTACCGGTCCCTCAGTTGGACCTTCTTCCAGTCTTAAAAGAAGCAACTTAACTAAACAGACTTTGCTATCACAGCAGGCTGGTTATTATCTTCAAACACAAGTGGATGTCTTTGCTGTAAATCTGGTTCCACTCATCTTTTTTCTTTGGTTTCCCCTGGTGTTGTCCATACAGTCACTATGGACTGGGAATTGGCCATGTCCTCTGCAGCTTTTGGGGGTCCCCTCAGTGGGCAAGGGAGATCTCTTGGAGACTTCTAGATGGACAACATATCAAAGTGAGCAGTGTATTAATGCTTAAAATTTGTACCACTATGGTGCATTATTCTGGGTTTCTTATATGGAAGTATTGTAGTAGTAATAATAATAACAGTAATCTTCATTTGTTAAGCAAGTATATGGAAGTATTGTAGTAGTAATAATAGTAACAGTAATCTTCATTTGTTAAGCAAGTATATGGAAGTATTGTAGTAGTAATAATAGTAACAGTAATCTTCATTTGTAGTAGTAATAATAGTAACAGTAATCTTCATTTGTTAAGCAAGTAAGCCCACTGGCACAGAATTGCTTTTCAGGGGTTCTCTGGGAGTAATGTCTGGTTAAGTGACTTGCTCAAGGTCACACAGTATGCAAAATACGGCTGAGGAGATCAAACCCTGTACCACAGAATCTACTGCTCACAACCTTAACCTTCTGCAATGATCATATATTAATTAATATGTTTACTCTGGTATATTCTAAGCTCATGGTACAATGCAACTGCATAACAACTATTTGTATTGCACAGTCTGTATATCAGCTCCTCAGCTCCCATACTCAGTGAGTTTTTTTTTTTTGTACTTATACCCAGCTTGGGGTTGAAACTGTTCAATGTTTGAGCACCCCACTTACCACCTTGTTATCAAATAAATAAAATATGCTTTCTGCAGAAACAGTGCTTCTATATAACTTTTGTAGGAAAAAAGCACTGCTGGACAGATGGCAATATGCATACAAGAATGTATTATCTCTGAGCTTGGTTCATATTTTACAGTCCTCAAACCTAAGTGTTAAAAGAGAAGAGCAAAAAATGTAAACACAAGCATCAGTAGCCCAACTATATTTCTGAAATGTTATGCAGTCTAACTTCTGTCATGACTGACTACAAAGAAGAAACTATAGAAAACATGACAAGGTTCCTGCACAGCAAAGATGACCCTTGCTCGAATATACTGCAACTAATTACTAACTAGGAGTTCCTGTGCTGTTTAGTGCTGCATTTATTTGCTGTGTTGTCAATTTTCAAAGTTACAGCAAACAGACCGTTTTGAACAGGTGTGTGAGACATCTAGAACTTGCAGTGTTTTTTTCCTGACATAGCGGAAACATTGCTGATGTTTTGGGAAAGAAACTCTATTGATAAGAGCTTTAGCTGTTTTTAATTGGTTCTTTAATTTTTCCTGTTGATTTCATATTGCACGAGTAGAAAAGACATTGATTTCATATTCTAAGACTCCTGAAAGCTGAAGTGTTTTGTACAAGCTTAAAAAGAAAAAAAAAAGTGGTGTTTTTACTCTATTTTTCAAAGCACATTTATTTTACTGTGCTTACAGTTGCTTTTTCATTTTACTGAACTTTTACTGTGATTTCTCTAAATTTGAAGTTGCAACTATTAATCAAAGCTGCTGAACAATTTCTGATGCATTTAAAGCATTTTGTGCATTAAGTGAAATAATCAGTGTTCCTGTATTTATGAACTGGTTGCGCTCTTATGCTGTCTGTGTTTTTAGTCATCTTTTTAAAATTAAAGTATATAATTTTGGCTAGATGAGTGAATCATCTAAAGCTTGTAGCAATTATTTCTGTGGCAAGAGTGCAACTATTGCAATGCTGGAGAAGATAAACACTATTGGTTAGAAATGTTATTGTGTAGGTTTGGGATTAAATATTTTAAAGCCTTGTACATGGCATGGTTTTGGAATTAGTGATGTAAGTGTGAATAAGTAGTATTTGATGCCTAGAGGCGCCAGTGGGAGGGAGCTGCAGATGAACCTGGAGGCTCCACTTGAATGTAATGAGTTAAGAAAACCACATTCAATGTAATTTACATATGCTTACTTTACAAGCTACCTCCCCGGTTTACAGTCCTGCACAATCATCCGACCCTTTTTCTGTCTCCTTTTTTTCTGCTTTTCCTTTCTCAGCATCCTCCTTTCCCTCTTTCATCTTGTCCCTCCTCTGATTTATTATTCATCCCTATGTGATCCTTTTCCCCTTTCTTACCACTGTGGATAAATATTAGGAATAAGACTTTCATCATTGTAATGTTCTTCATTGCTGCAACATACTGTAATTAGTTCTTGTAGTGTACAGTGCAATGAAAAGGTATTTGCGCCCTTCCGGATTTCTTATTTTTTTGCATGTTTGTCGCACTTAAATGTTTCAGATCATCAAACAAATGTAAATAAACAAAGATAACCCAAGAAACAAAATGCAGTTTTTAAGTGATTTTATTTAAGGAAAAAAAAAACTATCCAAACCTACATGGCTCTATGTGAAAAAGTAATTGCCCCCTAAACCCAATAACTGGTTGTGCCACCCTTAGCAGCAACAACTGCAATCAAGTGTTTACAATAACTGGCAAGGAGTCTTTCACATCGCTGTTGAGGAATTTTGGCTCACTCTTCTTTGCAGAATTGTTTTAATTCAGCCATATTGGAGAGTTTCTGAGCATGAACTGCCTTTTTAAGGTCATACCACAGCATCTCAATTGGATTCAAGTCCGGACTTTGACTAGGCCACTCCAAAACCTTCATTTTGTTTGTTTTTTTAAGCCATTCAGCGCTGGACTTGCTGGTGTGTTTTGGATCATTGTCCTGCTGCAGAACCCAACTGCGCTTCAGCTTGAGGTCACAAACTGATGGCCGGACATTCTCCTTCAGGATGTTTTGGTAGGGAGCAGAATTCATGGTTCCATCAATCACAGCAAGTCGTCCAGTTCCAGAAGCAGCAAAGCAGCCCCAGACCATCACACTACCACCATGTTTGACTGTTGGCATGAAGTTCTTTTTCTGAAATGCTGTGTTACTTTTACACCAGATGTAACGGGATACACACCTCCCAAAATGTTCAGGTTTTGTTTAGTCAGTCCACAGAATATTTTCTCAAAAGTCTTGGGGATCATCAAGATGTTTTCTGGTAAAAGTGAGATGAGCCTTTGTTCTTTTTTGTCAGCAGTGATTTTCGCCTTGGAACTCTGCCATGCATGCCATTTTTGCCCAGTTTCTTTCTTATGGTTGAGTCATGAACACTAACCTTAATTGTGGCAAGTGAGGCCTGCAGTTCTTTAGATGTTGTTCTGGGCTCTTTTGTGACCTCTTGGATGAGTCATCGCTGCATTCGAGGTAATTTTTGTAGGTCAGCCACTCCTGGGATGGTTCACCACTGTTCCATGTTTTCTCCATTTGTGGATAACTGCTCTCACTGTGATTCGCTAGAGTCCCAAAGCATTAGAAATGGCTTTGTAACCTTTTCCAGTCTGATGAATGTCACTTTGTTTCTCATCTGTTCCGGAATTTCTGTAGATCAGCATGTCTTCCTTTTTGGGATTTTTTGGACTACTTCACTTTGTCTGACAGGTTCTATTTAAGCAATTTATTGATTCAGCAGGTCTGGCAGTAATCAGGCCTGGTATGGCTAGTGAAATTGAACTCAGCTTTCCCAAAATGATTAACCACAGTTACTTCTTGAATTAACAAGGGGGGGGGGGCAATTGCTTTTTCACATAGGCCAATGTAAGTTTGGATAGTTTTTTTCCTTGGTGAATAACTGCATTTTGTGTTTACTTGGGTTATCTTTTTTCTAATATTTGTCTAATATTTAAATTTGTTTGATCTGAAACATTTGAGTGTGGCAAACATGCAAATGAGAAATCAGGAAGTGGGCAAATGTTTTTTCATTGCATTGTATATACTACTATGGCATTGTAGGCTGTGCATACATTTTTAGACTAATGTGATTCATGCAACTCCTGGCTGAACATGAATTGTTATTCTTGAGGAATTGGTGTTCTACCCTTATCAACAAAAAAGAAAAGGACAAAAAAAAGCATTCCTAGATAAGTATATGCTACTTTTCATGGTTTAAAAATTAGCTGTATTTGATAGTTGGAAGTGCAGATATGGTCTCCCCACTTGCTTTGTGTCACTGATTCAAGTTTGTCTTTACAGAAGCAAGAAAATTAGTTACTTGCAATTCCAAGAAAAGCAATCCTGAATCTCTGGCTGGAAATTTAAATCAAATGGAGTCCTTTTAAACATTCCACTGATCTTTCAGCCACTCAGTGACTGCCTGGCTTTAAGGTACCAAGTTCCCACTTAGAAGTGAATGTAACACTCAAAGAAAAGGCTAACCTGTGTGAAGAGATGGACTGTGTAGTGCGAATACAAAGTCTTGATAGAAGACTAAACATCACTTTAGAATGTCCAGACTTGTATGCCTTTTGGGGGTTAGAGAAAATGTATTAGTGTAGTGATGCAGAGACATTTCAATGCACACCTAAAGAAATTCCATCCCTCCGAGGGACCTAAACCTTGTCACCACAATAAACAGAACATGCTGGAGGAATAGATTCCTGTCCCAGAGACTTCCCATACTCTGGAACAAACTACCCATCTATGTCAAGCAGAGTTCCTCATTAGCACTCTTCAATAAAAATCTTGAGTGGATGGGAAATAGGAAATTCACCCTGGGGATCACTTCTGTGGCACTTCTGCGTCTGCTTGACAGGGGCACAGGAAATAACTTTCTTGGGTGGCGAAAGCCAGGGAACCTTGTTGGCTAGGTTTACTTAGGCCTTTAGGCCGTTAGCCTAGTACCTACCTATGAACACAACATGCAGGATATGATGACAAAACACCTCTAGTCTGTGCCCACATTTTTTTTCCTTTAAAAGAAATTACAGGAAATTTGTACGAACAATGAATACTGTCATATTCAATTGCATTCTACATTTTTATGTTCAACTAGGTAAGCATATTTGGTACAGATGCTATTTTTGTGGTGGGGGTGTTGACACGGGAGACCTGAGTGACAGTATTAAAAATACAACTGAGACTCCCAATATGTAACATATAGTTTGTAGCCTTAACTTTCATTTCTAAACTGATAGTGTCAGTTATGGAACATTATCAGAGAAGCATGCTATTAAGTTAGTAATGCAAGCCATAATCAAAACTCCAAGGGCCTCGCTGCGACAGATGCTTGGTGTCAAAGCCATGGCCTCAAGCTCAATGCCAAAAAGTGCATTGTCATTCCTTTTGGTAAAAACTCAGTACCCATGAACTACCACATAGGTGGTAGTCTGCTTAACACTGAAAGTGTGATAAGAGACCTTGGGACATAGGTGGACAGTAGTCTCTCCTTTGATAATCACATCGCCACAGTAGTCAGAAAATCCTTCTATGTGGCACACCACATCACAAAAGGTTTCTCATCCAGGAAAAAAGAGGTCATTGTTCCCCTCTACTCATCACTCATTAGACCCATTATAGAGTACAATGCCCCTTTTAGTATGTACCTCACAAGACATCTACAACAACTGGAAAGGCCACAGAAATACCTCACAAAGAGGATTATTGGCCTCAAAGAGATGCCCTATGCAGACCGTCTCAAAAATACTGCAGCTTTACTCCGTTGCATATCATCTACTCAGAGGCGATCTCTGCCTAACACACAAAGCTATGTCAAACCCAGAGCTTTTAGACATGCTCCACTTAAAGAAATCCCAATCCCTACGAGCTACACACTCTAGGGACCTAAACCTTGTCACCACAATAAACAGAACATGCTGGAGGGATAGATTCCTGTCCCAGAGACTTCCCATACTCTGGAACAAACTACCTATCTATATAAAACAAAGCTCCTCATTAGCACTGTTCAAGAAAAATCTTGATGATTGGATGGGAGATAGGAAATTCACCCCGGAGATCACTTCTGTGTCTGCTCAACAGGGGCACAGGAAAATAATTTTCTTGGGTGGCGAAAGACAGGGTACCTTTGGCTAGGCTTATATAGGCCCTAGGGCCAATAGCCTAGCACCTACCTATGAACCTGTGTAGCTGTTTCTCATGTCTTCTTTCATTTTCTCCATTTCTTTTATACTGAGAGAAGCTACACTTAGTGCAGAGGTGATGTGACATGCACACCACAGATACATGGCACTTTCAGTAGCAGCTTTTCCCAAGATAACCAGGTCACTCAAATCCAATTACTAAATGGGTTCTTGCTATATACAGTTCCAGCAAACCACACAAAATTGCACAACACATCCAGCTCCCCAAAAATAGCTAACAGCACCTCTTAGCTGTACCATATTGTGCAATTTAGCCCACACCTGCTACAAATAATCTCAGCACTACTGTTATTCGAGATTCTCAAGCTGTGGGTATCATAGTGGCATTTAAATCTAAGTTATGTATTTGCCTAAACAGACATTCATATGTAACTACACTGCCCATCTCTTAATCAATAACTATATTAATAGACAATAAATCTATATTTATGCTCTGTAGCTCCCTGTAAATCAAATAAAGTTTTACTTTAAAATGGACAAAATTGAAGGCCAGCCTGCTTGAACCGCCAATTGCACGCCTCATAGCATTAAGCATTCTAAAGCAGTATACCAACTGCCATTGGCTCTCAGGTGATGGACTCTTACTGGCTACAGATAAAGATGTTAGTGAAAGGTGACAGAGAAATTGAGGTTTTACATTTACAAACACACACACACACACATACCACATGCTATGCATCCAACCATATATAATATGACTTGATACACAGATGTTGTAAAAAAAACCCTTATCTGTGCCTCCTTGACTTATAAGGATTAAGTTTCACCAGAAATCAAAACCAGTCATCACATCACATAATATCTCACCCTTAACAAACAGTCACCATGAGGCAAAAGGCCAGAATTCCAGTACGCCAGACCACTCCACAAACAAAATTGTTTTAGAAATTGGTGACTTCATAGTGAGACACACAGATACCCCACTCACCAGTCTGGGGAAAGACAGAGTAACAGCGAGTTGTCTTTCAAGTGCCAGGTTCTTAGATGTTTCAAGGACCCTAAGTACCCTCGCAGCACTCAAAATATAACTGTGAAATGTTAATTGTGAATCTGGGGTGAAATCACAGTGGAAGACTCAGAAAGACATGTCTGGACTTTCTATGCATGTCATAAATGCAAGGAAAACATTGATACTAAGTGGAATCCCCTTTTCCCCAGGAATGATATACAGGTACAAAGAAAAGATGATTGGTTTCAAAAATTGGCTAAACAATTTGTGTCATTCTAGGGGAATCCAGTTATGTGACAGGTTGGAATAAGATGCTTTATAGCTGTATTTGCACTGCAAGGGATGGCCTGCACCCCTCATTCAAAGGCTTTCACATTCTGGATTTAGCCCTCGCTGCCCCCTAAAGTGCCTTTTTATGCAAAGTTCAGTTAATGAACATTCCAACATAGCAAACACATCAGTATCAAAACAGAATAAAATTAAGGTAGCTGTGCTCAATGCCCGAGGATTAAACAAAAAACTGCCCAACCTTGAGGCACTTCTGCATTTGGTAGATATTCCTAGATGTGTAATCACAGCAACAATATGTCTTTTTATATAAAAATGTTTTACTAAAGGTTTATAACTATACATTTGCCTGTTTTTTGACATTATTGCAATTTTTGTTTAAACATTGTGGCTTACCAATTCTTACTGTTTGCACCTAAACATATTCTTGTCATCAGAACAGTCAGATGTTCACAATATTGTTATACATTACTCCTCTTGTTACACTTTTGTAAGTTCCTATACTTATATTTTTTGTAAACATTTATATATTTGTGGTAGTTCTGTTAGTTGGAGCTTTTCTCCCTGGGTCACCACTGAAAACGGGCCATTGTCTCAGCACTCCTTGTAAACAAATGTAAAATAAATAAATAATTAAACAAAAAAAAAAAAAAACAAACATGTTTTAAATGCCCTGAAAGCACTCCCTTCACACATGGGTTTAGCATTTACCATGTGTTTAGACCCAATAGCAAATGAGCTGGTGTGTCAATATTTGTCAGAGACCAGCAAATGGAACTTAGTTAACTCCAAATCACACTAAAAATCAACTATTAGTTTATTGCCCGTTACAGGATACATTCCGTAACTCTAGAGGTTAATGTCATGTTCCTAAACTTCATGGATGAACATACTATAAATAAGAATACCATCTTTCTGGGAGACTAACTACCCATCAATTGACTGGAGTACCTACACCTTCAATGTAGAATACACACACGATGTTTTAGATTTAATAATAACTAAGTGGACCAGACAGTTACTAGTCCAGCTGCAAGACAAAACATTCCTGACCTGGTACTTATAAAAAAATATCATCTTACACAACTCCACCTCCAATTCCCTCTCCAATTACATCAGACCATATGTTAGTAATCTTTGTCTTTAAATTATATAAACCCACTGAAACCAATATATTAGAATTCAAAGACTTCACATGCACACATTTCAACAATTTCTATGATGAAGTCCTGAAATTTACTTACAACAAATCATCTCAGACATCACTTATACCTACAAAAATGTCAGCCCCATCTAACTCCAAATATAATGGGAAATTTAAAAGAAGAACATCCCGGTGGTCCACTGATATAAATAAAATCTACAAAAGGAAAAATTTCAAGAGTATACAACAGATCTAGAGATCTCCAAGTTAAGGAAGATATTTAGAATATGACTAAGAATTAAAAAAAAGACATCTACGGGTGCCAATTGACAGATTGAATTTCAGGGAGAGTCAGTTTGAAGAAAAATTGTGCTGAAAATGTTTTGCCAACAGTGCAGTTTTTTTTGTTTTTTTGTTTTTAACTGTTGTGCGACCTTGGAGTAAGTATATATAAATGCAAGTGTGTGTGTGTGTGTGTGTGTGTGTGTGTGTGTGTGTGTGTGTGTGTGTCTCCCCTCACATGGCATGGTACAGGGTGGACTTTTTTTTTTTTTTACAAAGGTATTTATTTATTTATTGCATTTGATAACTGGGCATGCTTGCAGACCTACTAAGACAGTCCATGAACTCAGGTTGCCATCTGAAGTAAAAGACAATTACAAATCCTTCTTCAGTTATTGTAGAAAAACTAAGATCATTCAACAATATACAAAACTCATATTAATTTGTAAAACCCATACTGACCCACTGGATGACTCCAATATGGTATCAAATAAATTTCAGGCAAATTTCAATCCTGAGGTGACTTTCCAAACTCTTACGAACACTGTATCTGTCATCACCCTATTGCCACTAAAGAGCATGCACTGAAAGTGCTGTCCAAGACTACAACGCTTCCTCCATGGGATCAGATAACATACCAGACTGTTAAATAGTACTAAACATACCTGATGGAATATCTCTCTTTAAGCTATTTTACCTGAGTCTGGCTACAGGTCCAATTACAGAAGTATGGCATACAGCACTGGTGATGCCACTCTGTAAACCTGTCCATTACTACCGACCCTGGAAACTACAGGCTTATCGGCCTGACAAGACTCTCTAGACAAAAATCTCAACAAGATAGAGTCACATCAGTTTGATTATGTAAAAGGTAGATCCTGTCTAATGAATCTAGTCTTCTTCAAAAAGGTAATACAAGCTGTTGATTGTGGTCAAACTGTGCACTCCACTTGCCTTAACTTGGCCAAAGCATTTGATACTATCCCCATGCTAGCTTACTATGGCAGGATGAATAGCAAGTTGGCTAAAATAAGCCACATGGTGCAGGTGGGCAGGTTCAGTAACAGAGAACATGAAGGTGACCAGTGCTATCCCACAGGGCTTAATGACGGAACAGCTTTTGCTTGGTGTTTATTTCTCTGACCTACATATTAAAAACAAAATCAAAGGCCTATGGCTATGAATCTTGTCCAATTCCCCTCTAGCACTGAAGTCCTTCTGCAGTAACTTACACTTGTAAATGTCTGAAAATACTGAAAATGAGCAGATGATCTAACATTAAATACTACAAAATGCAACATTGTCACATTTAGCAGATAATCCATTCCGTCAGGAGACAGAATTAACAATAACCCATGTCAAAATAAAAATGTGGTAGAGACCTGGGAACCTGGGTTGATAATGCCCCTCTCCTTTGACCACCATTGTAACAATGGTTGTCAGAAAATCCTTCCATCTGAAGCAGCTAATCCACAAGGGGATATAATCTCAGTCTAAATATGTTACTGCTCTCCTGTATTCATAGTTTCATAGTACAGTACTAGGCTATCTGCCCTAGGGCATTTATAAGCCTAGCCAAAGTGTATGTGGCTTTCGCCACCCCATGTAATGATACAAAAGTGTACAATTTAAATTAAATTTAGTTTACTGTACCTCTGTCTAGCAATGACACAGAGATGACCCCCAGGGTAAACCTACGATCACCCATCCATTCGTCCAGATTTCTCTTGAAGAGAGACAGTGAGGGGCTCTGTCTAACATGGACAGGTATCCTGTTCCAGAGTGCGGGAAGCCTCTGGGTTATGAATCTGTCCCTCCAGCATGTCCTATTCATATTTGTGCTGAGGTTTAGATCTTTAGCTCTCGTGGCTCTGATGGATTTGGATTTTTTGAGGTGGAGCATGTCCATTAATTCTGAATTGGACATGGCCTTGTACGTAAGGCACAGATCACCTCTGAGCAGGCGGTATGCTACTGAATAGAACTGGAGCTTTTTCAGTCTGGCAGCATATGACACATGCTGGAGACCCTTGATCCTCTTGGTAAGGTACTTTTGGGGTCTCTCCAGCTGCTGCAGGTGCCGGGTAAGGTACATACCAAATGGGGCATTGTACTTAATCATAGGCCTGATAATGGAGGAATATAAGGGTACAATGACATCCTTTGATCTGGATGTGAATCCCTTCATGATAAGGTGGGCAAGGTAGAAGGTCTTTCTAACCACTTTGGCGACATGGCTGTCAAATGAGAGGTCACTGTCAACTTGGGTCCCCAGGTCTCTGATTACTTTTTCCGTACTTAATGGATTACCACCTATGTGGTAATTTGTGGGTACTTTGTTTTTTCCAAAGGGGATGACTATACATTTTTTGGCATTTAGTTTAAGGCCATGACTCTGGCACCAGTCGTCGGTTTCTGTGAGGCCCTTCTGGAGGATGCATGTGTCAGCTGGTGCCTAGTTTGCAGTTGTCTGTGAACTTTGTCTGCCACAACCCCCCTATGTTTGCCTGCACATCTGAGAAATAAATGCCGAACAAGAGGGGTCCCAAGACAGAGCCCTGTGGGACTCCACTTGTGACTGGCTTAGAGTCTGACATAGCTCCAGCTATTCTGACTTTGTGGGTTCTGTCCTTTAGCCAGTTTGCAACCCATCTTGTGACAAATGGGTTTACATTTAAGCTGTTGAGCTTGTCTATGATGCCTGAGTGGGGTATTGTGTCGAAGGCTTTTGCCAGATCCAGGTAGGCTGTATGAACTGGTTTGCCTTCATCTATGGCTCTAGTGACTGTTTCAAAAAAGTCCACCAGGTTTAAAAGACAGGATCTGCCTTTTACAAAGCCAAACTGGGTAGGATCAATTGTCTGTAGGTCCCCGATGTCTTTGTTTATGAGTTCCATAATGATCCTTTCCATAGCTTTGCAGACCAGGCTGGTCAAGCTTATGGGGCAGTAGTTTCCAGGGTCTGTAGAGGTGCCACCTTTGTGGAGTGGGACTACTGTAGCTGTATGCCAGTGTTCAGGGACGTATCCTGTAGCAAGGCTAAGATTAAAAAGCATTCTTATGTGCGGGTTTAGGGTTCAGGCGCCTAGGCAGCAAGACTTTTCCCTGTGGTACATTTGACTGGGGACACATGGCTGAAGTGACATTCAGCTGCAGAGAAATATGGCTGTTTGCAAATTTCCTGTGGGCAAAGAGAAGCACACCCTGCCATGCTCACAGCGTTAGTAACCAAATGAATGGTGGCAGAAGAAGTGATGAGTGTTGTGCTCAGTGTACAGTACATACTTATGTAACTACAACATGTAGAAGTGTGCTACAGCATGGATGAAATCCTGTAGGATACTGTAGTCACATTTATGCTCTAGTATGTGTTTTAGGTAATGTTCCCTAGACACTGTGAAGGGGGTAGTAGTCCACACACTCCAATTATAAAAGCACTGCCCGTTGTGCACTGCATTTGTACTGCCAGTGACATGCCCCCTTGCCAGCTTGCTGTTGATGCCTGCCATATTGCCTGCTGTCTCATGTTCCGTTGGGGACCATGGACATTGTTTTCCCCCTGTGCATTTGGCTACTGAAGTTGTGGGCATGGCAGTGTATGCTTCTCTTTGCCCACAGGGAATTTTCAAACAGCCATATTTCTCTGCAGCTGAATGTCACTTCAGGCATGTGTCCCCAGTCAAATGTTCTACAGAGAAATGTCTCGCTGCCTAGGTGCCTGAACCCGCGGGTTTAGCTCCTCTAGGAGTTCACGTAGCATGCAACCCGGGACACCGTCAGGTCCCATGGATGCTGTATTTTTAGCTTTGCTGGGGGCAGCTCTCACCTGGACATCTGAGATTTCAGGGAGGTTGCATTCAGCTGAGATATTTATTTCGTCTTTTGGGGGAGAGGTAGGGGAGAAATTTGCACTGAACCTGTCTGCCAGTATGTTGGCAATATCTGTGGGTTCAGTGTATTTTTTGCCGTTATGAACTAACTCTGCGCATATCTGAGGGTTTCCGCCCAGGTTTCTAACATAACTGAAGAAGGCCTTGTGATTATCTTTAGTGTCCTTATCGATTTTTCTCTCGAAGTTGGCCTTTGATGATTTTATTAGCGAATGTAGTTTTTTGCTAGTGCTGATCAGGGATGCCTTCCCTTTATGGGATTTTGCTCTGTCTTGCAGTAGCTTCCTTCTCTTGTTATAAAGTTTGTTTATGGCTGGGGTCCACCAGATAGGATGCCTGCCTTTGGTGGAAAGGGTCTTGGTTTTATTTGAGATTGCATGATCCATGCATTCTTGGAGATGCCCGTAGAAAGCATTTGTGAAGGATTCAGCAGTGTGGGATGTGGCTTCCACTGGCCCAGGGGGCTTGAAGGATACCATTTCAGTCCTAAGGAGTGTAAAGTCGGCTTTTGAGAAGTTTCTCACTGTGGTCTTTTGTGCTGGGGGTGGAGGTGGGATAAATGAATATCTAGGGTTATTAGTTTATGGTCTGATCTCAATAGTGAGGGGTATACTTCCGGTGTTGAGCATTTTGTCCCCATGTTTGTGATGATCAGGTCAAGTATATTATTTCCCCTTGTGGGGGAGGTGATTAGTTGTTCCATCGCATTTGAGTTGATGAATTCCAGGAACCTTTGGGCTAGGGTGTTGGGGCTTGAGTAATGCACCCAGTCTATGTTTGGGTAGTTGAAGTCTCCCAATATGATGGTATTTGGTGAGACATTCATATCCTCCAGTGTCTTCAGGAAGGCTGAATGGAGTTCCTGAGATTGCGAGGGTGGTTTGTAGCATGCTACAAGTTGTATAGCAGTTTTGCCTATGGTTAGTTGCACATGGATGGTCTACGATGCTTTGTGCATTGCCAATAACCTGGAGGTGTGGGTGTCTTTAATGAATATGGACACACCCCTCCTTTTGTGGTTGGGCCCAGGCTTTGGGGCCGAAATGCATGATACGAGGTATAACCTGGTAGGGCTGGGGTGCTCTCAGGAGCCTTGAACCAGGTTTCAGTTACTGCACAGACATCGATGCTCTCCATACTGAGGAGTGCTTCGAGAGCCTGCATCTTGAGATGTAGACTTCTGGCGTTGAGCAGCATTACCCTTAGTTTTTTTCCTTTATTGTTTTATAAGGTGGTGGGTTTGCCTTTTGAGCCTTGCCTAAAAAGGCACTATGGGGGTGGCAAGAGCCTTAGCCAATATCCGGAAGCCCAGTGGTGACAGGTGCAAGCCGTCCCTTGTGAAGCAGCATGGCTTGTCCAGCATGTCATCCCAAGCAGACAGACATTGGATCCCCCTAGAATGACACCAGTAATTGAGCCAATTATTAAGTGCTGATCCAACCAGTTACAGAATACAACACTCCCCTGCAAGATATAATTCACCAGACAATATCAAACAGTTGGAAAGACCTCAGATGTTCCTAATAAAGATCACCACAGGCTTAAAGTCCTTAAGCTACCAGAAAAGACTGGAAGCACTGTTCATCTTTTCTGCATCTTATAGGCTCCTCTTAGTGCCTTGTCTTCTGAGCAATCAGTGACCTAGTGGTCAAGGGCCTTTTATACTAATATAAATTGAATGGACTGGAATACTAGAACAAGGGATCTAAACCCGCTTCAAAAGATTAGTAAAAAAAAAAAAATCAGAAACAGAGTTGTTACTCATCTCCCTCAACTCTGTAAAAGACTACCCCTGCATATAACGCAGTGTGATAACAGTATCCTTCTGAAAACAGGACCTGAAGATTTGTATGGGTAGTTACACATTCATCCTGGGTTCGACTGAACTATTCCTCCTTGAGTGGGAGGTGGATACAGTCTAGGGTGGCACTGGCAAAGTGTAATAGTTACAAGGTTCAATAGACTTGAATGTCCTGATTCTTACAAAAAATGCACAATACACACAAATAAAATGCACAACACACACAAATAAAATGCACAACAAAATTGTGAGACAGACATAGTAATATAAAATGTCCTACAGTGTGAGAAATAAATAAAAGGCCTATCCATCCATCCATGACTAAGAATCGCATCTGACTCTCTTGCTGCATAAATGGGGGTCTATATTAAATTATCGAAAAGAACGAATGTCGAACAGCCAAAATATCGAAAGTGCCATTCAAATTACTTGGTTTTGTGGGGGGCTGCAACCCCCCCCCCCACTAATTATATATTCCAACTCTGAGATTGCACTACAGTAAGGAAAGGGCAAAATTCCCGATCTTCACTGCACCCCAATCCCACAAACCAGAACTTGATGAACGACACTTTCGATATTTCTGCCATTTGACATTCATTCCGTTCTATAATTTAATATAGACCCATAAATGGTTGCCACCACCCACAGTGTTTACTAGGCGAATGTGAAGCAGACGTGTGCCAGGTGGCACGGAGGACTAAGGCTATGAGCAGTTAACGCGCTACTTTACGTATTCTAGTGTTTGATTCTTTCAGCGTTCATCCTGTTTACCGAGTCACCCTGAGCACGCCTCATCCTGTTTACTGAGTCACCCTGAGCACGCCCTTAACCAGACAGTGCGCTGGGGCTATTGGGAAGTTGGGCAAGCCTCATCAATGGTCTCCCTGATCACACGCCTAGTAAAAAGTAGACTGCCAGACCTTTCTTACATTTCAAATACAGACATTATGTGCACATCTTGAGACACATTCATCAATTAATTTACTGTATTTCTTTGGGAGGTGGAAGGACACTTCTCAACTGCCCAGATTTTTACCTCCTATTTTTTAGTCTATTCCTCATAAAATTTGTGCTTTTCTTGGCAAATCACTGGGATTATCTGAATACTGAAGTCATTAAATAATGACATACATTTGAGTCTGAAACTTTAAATCCTTCAGCAAATGTATGTTAACACAAACCCTGTTACTCTAGCAACTTTCTAAGTTTGTAAGAGTAGTATTTAAAATCTGTCCCTATTTTTGGGCCTTTGTCCCATAATTTTGTCTGGCTTTGTCCAGATTTTTGCACTAAGAAGTTGAGAGGTATGGGTAGAAGGTAAACATACTACCTGGAGAAAACCCACCCAAAACACAGGAAGGACAGGCAGGTGCCAGAGAAGAGGCACTCCAATGTGCAATTGAATCAGAGAAAATTTTGTCGTGAGGCAAACAGTGTTATTCAACATAACATTCTGTCAGTCAAGCAAAGGTTATAAACCATTAAATAGTCGTTATTTATTTATAGTCTGATGTGAACATTCTCCACTGTGTAAAGAAGATGGATGATAAGACCACTAGGTTACGTAAAGAAATCACTATAAAAAAATATACAGTACATAACCTGCATATCATAAACAGACATAGAAACATATGGGAGACAAAAATTGTAAGCAGCATTTAAAACTAATGTAGTTTGATTAGCATAAACATTTTCCATAACGGGAAGCATAGCCTAAATAAAAGATACAAAGATTTACGCATAAAATATTTACAGACTGATGTCAGCATTTTATACTGTGTAAGGGGAATGCAGCAGTTAACTGAAAGCACAGACCTGCCATGCTTTGTAAAGGACACCTTTGAGACTAATGTGGTTCTAGGAACCGTTTTCAGATGCACATAACCAGAGTAGACGGTGTACTAGAAATTTACACAGGTTAAAAAAAATGTTAGCAAAAAGTTGTTAAAAATAAACGGTCAATAAAGGCTGTGTTGGTTATCTTATGTAGTACAAGTGCAGTTTGATTACATTGTGAGCTGTGTCCATAATGAATATTACTTTTTACTGTGACTAACGTATTTATAACCTTTATGCATGGTGTAGGATTCTTCCACTTTCCTGAAGGAGGTTAGAATCTTTGTTCTGTATTCCTGCATTTATTTTTATATACAACCTTCTTTTGCAGCACTGTGGAGCTTTGGAGTAGATATTTAGTGCCCCCATATAAATGCTTTAGCATGGTTTACATTACAATTATATGGTAAGATACCATCATGAAAATGTGAAACACAGTTTTCAAACACCTCATTAACAGGAAATTAAACACACTGTAGAATTCTGATGTTGCAAGATGAAAGCATTCATGCCAGTAAAAATGTTTTCTTTCTGCAGTAAAGCTTGCAAAGAGCTTGCCTTGGAGCCATAGGAACACATTATTGTGTTTTGCTGCTTGCAGCTGCAGACAAATCTGTCAAGTCATGCAAGGTCAGAGGAAAGGAATTCCCTGCTTCTTCACAAAGCCACCTCGATTCATGGAGACAGGGATGTGCACATGCACGCAAAGAGGGCACGTCAGTGCTAGGCTTCCAGCAAACAATGTTGTAATGCTTTCAGGGAAGGCAGGAAACAGACATCATCCATAATTCAGGTAATGACCTTACAAACTCTCCCCAAACAGCAGTTCAGAATCAACAGCTCTATAATGCATACTATTATATACACATCCAGGAATTTTTTGAATCCTATGTTGTCTTGCAGAATGTAGGCTCCATAAAAAAAATCATCAAATGGCAGACTTGAGCAACAGATAAAGTAAAAAAAGATAAGAAAAAAGACAGTTTAACAAAATATAAAACCACACACCATGCTAAACATGCAATTTAAAAATTAATTTCTGGACATATTCGCACAAAAGTTATTTTCAGAAAGTGAACAGCACTGTGTTCGTAGTATACGCATACGTATTTACCTGCAGACATGAAAATACGTACAAGTACTTTTGAAAAGTAGGTGCATCATGCCAAAAATATAGGTATCTAATTAGCATAAGATCTGAATACCATCTTCCTATGTCAGCAGGGCTGTAGGTATTATTCAAAAAAGCAAGTTTATAAAACTGAAAGTAACAGAAATAATGCAATAATATAAGCATATTATCAACAACAGTGAAATATCTGTAGATTTTAATGAATGATGACGCAAAAATCAACCTCACAAATCCATTTATTACTGCTTCTGAACATGCAGGCCCTCTTCATAGCTCTCAGCTGTCCAGATTTTTGCTTCATATTTTTAGTCTGTTTCTTACAATTTTTTTTGTTTCCTGCCAAATTACTGGCAAAGCAATGAGAAGTGAAGTCAGAAACTAATGACATCCATTTGAATTTCAGATGTCATACCCTTCAGAAAATTCATACTAATGAAAAACCTGGTATTCTATCAACTTTCGAAGTTTGTAAGGGCCTTTGTCCCCCCGTCCCATTGTTTATGGCATTGTCCAGATTTCTTACTCTAAGAGGTTGAGAGGTGCGGCCCTCTTTCTTTTAATTATTTGAGCCACCAGTAAAGGAAGTTATGTAGTCTGGTTTCTTGTATGCTAAACTGCTTCAAAAATAGGTCCAGTTTGGAGGTCTGGGGTATGTCTGGACACACAGATCCTTCCCATATTGGAGCATAGCCAGCATCCCAGTCTGTCTTCCAATCTCTCTGTCACTGATATCAATGCAAGCTCAGACTGCTGGTTTAAGAGGAATTCGCTTCCTCAGTTGAAAAGTACACACTAGCACATCTAAATACATCACACACTAGCACGTCTGAATATATCACCCACTAGCACATCTGAATATATCACACACTAGCACGTCTGAATATATCACACACTAGCACGTCTGAATATATCACACACTAGTACATCTGCATATATCACACACTAGCACGTCTGAATATATCACACACTAGCACGTCTGAATATATCACACACTAGCACGTCTGAATATATCATACACTAGTACGTCTGAATATATCATACACTAGTACGTCTGAATATATCATACACTAGTACGTCTGAATATATCACACACTAGCACGTCTGAATATATCACACACTATATCACACACTAGCACGTCTGAATATATCACACACTAGCACGTCTGAATATATCACACACTAGTACATCTGAATATATCACACATTAGCACATCTGAATATATCACACACTAGCACGTCTGATTATAACACACACTAGCACGTCTGAATATATCACACACTAGCACGTCTGAATATATCACACATTAGCACATCTGAATATATCACACACTAGCACATCTGATTAAATCACACACTAGCACATCTGAATATATCACACACTAGTACATCTGAATATATCACACACTAGCACGTCTGAATATATCACACACTAGCACGTCTGAATATATCACACACTAGCACGTCTGATTATATCACACACTAGCACGTCTGAATATGTCACACACTAGCATGTGTGAATATATCACACACTAGCACATCTGATTAAATCACACACTAGCACATCTGAATATATCACACACTAGTACATCTGAATATATCACACACTAGCACGTCTGAATATATCACACACTAGCACGTCTGATTATATCACACACTAGCACGTCTGAATATATCACCACTAGCACGTTTGATTATATCACCACTATTTTCCTTCTAATTAAAGGGAACTCTCTGTTTTTTTCTTTATCATCATGTTTGCTCTGATCCATTACTTCTACTGTAACCTAACCTTTAGTAGTTATGATGTTTCATTTCAGTGACTGCGATGCACGCAGAAAATTCCCATTTTGTGTTCAGTGCCCGTACTGCTGACCCATCCTCACAACATCTTAGTGCTATAAACAAACATTTTCAAAGGTTCCCCTATACACTAATGAAAAGGAAGACTCATTTTCAACAGCTAACCCTAAAAGTTAAAAACGTGCTTGTTTTTTGATTAAAAGTCCAAGCCCTAAGCAAGCTGTTACAAATAAACATTGTAGGCATCATCTTACAAAGTAATATACATCTTTTAGCTTCCATAAGACATCATTCTAAGAGCTGTTCACAATGTAAAACTGGTCAGTTGAGTACTTCTAGTATACCCAGCTATATCCTTAACCATAAGTGCTTTTTCCAAACTACAGAATCAGAAATGAAGCCAGGTTTTATTTTCTTGGCTTTTTTTTTTTATCCTGGTCTTCCGAGTTATAAGAAAAACAGTGGCGACCATTTATGTATATTTACTACACATCTGACATCACGTGAAATGCATTGGTATAAGCAGATAAATTCTATTACACTTGTGTATGCCAACTCTGTTGTATAATCTTGTTCCTAGAACCCTAATTATTCTCGTGTATGAATGCTATATCAACTACCATGTGTAACTAAACTGATTGTACTGTATTTTGTTAGCAAAGTTCATCTCTGTATCACTTGTACACCTTCCAGTATGCAAATAACATGACATGCAATGAAAATGACTGATTTCTTGTTTTGCATTATCATCAGTACCTGTGCTGAGATTAAAAAGGGACAGACTACCTGCTCACCTACCCAGTAGACAAAAGAAAACTAAAGCTAGCTCTGTGGTTAGGTTGTCTGCCTAATATCTTCTCGGTCTTGGGTTCAGCACTTATTGGCAGACGCTATCCATGTAGAGCTCAAAGGTTATCCTTGTGTCTGTGTGTATTTTCTCTCCATTCTATAGTTTCCTTCCAAGGCCCAAAAATAAAAGGAGATTGGTAACTCCAAATTACCCATATGTGTGTGTGTGCATCTATCTATCCATCTATATAGGTGTGTATGTGTGTGTGCTCAGAGTCTGCATGTTTTTTATTTGTGAGGAGTTTCACCAGTTACTATAGTTTTCTCTCACATCCTGAAAACATGGCACACGTGATCTGCTAAACCACCTGTGGATGTGTATGCAGTGTGCAGTTATATAAATACAACAGAATGTCAGCCTATCCAGGATCAAATTCCCTGATTTTCACCCAATGAATGCAAAGACAGGCTTTGGCTCCCTTGTAAACCAAAAGTAGATGAAATGCTTAGTGGTAAATGAATGAATAATTCAGTCAGTGAACTGACCTTGATGGCAAAGTTGCAGCTAGTCCATGGTGAAAGGAGCAGCTGGCTAAGGAGCAAACTTTTAAAGGGCAAAATTGGCACTGTAGAAATGACATTAATCTGTTCCTGCAACTGAGCTTGAGTGCCAATCATCATTTAAGCAGTAGCAATTACCAGCATTAAAATACCCAGGCCTACTTGGCACTCTGTTTCTTTACATAGCCTTTGCCTCTACAAACACCCATATTAGAACCTAAATTTACACCAACAAAATTAAGATTCACTGGAGGGATAGGTTTCTAACTCAGTGCATTCCCAGCCTATGGGACAAAGCTGTAACTAGTTATTGTGGTGCCTTGTGCTATTCTCTCATTAAGTTACAGACCCCAGAAAAGGTTGTTTCCTATAGCAAACCAATTGCTAAAAGTGCAGCTATTTAGCTTGCCATAGCTAAATTCCACATACGGAGTGCCTAGAACTTCAGCCTTGATGGGAAATGGAGTATCAGCATTCAGGACCTAAATGCTAGTACTGGCTGTGATGTCCCCTCGCTGGGCCAGTAATCAAGGAGCCTGAATCCTCACCACAGTGAGGGGATGTTCACCTGGAACAAAAATAGGTGTACACAGTATTTCCAGCAGCAGCTCTCTGCACCAAGCACAATTTCCCTTAGCACACAGGGAACACACTCAGTCCAGGGTCAGGGTTTCCCTCTAGGCCTCCATTATGACTCCCCACTGGCACAGCTATAGAGTTGAGTCCTCAGCCAAGTGTCCCCACCACTTGCTCTGTGAAACCAGTCCTTTGTGTCCCTGCTCCAAGTAGCTGACACACACACACACACACACACACACACACACACACACACACACACACACACACACACACACACACACACACACACACCTGCAACAGGCTGGCACAGGTTTACTAGCTATGCCCCTCTGCCCAGACTATAAGGTAGTTATTGCCACCAGGACACTGCAAAGCCAGCTACTCTAAGGCTCTTACAAGGGTACCCATCTTTTCTGAGTAAAATTGACATTAATACAAACTGTAATGTTGACCAAACTGGAAGGCTTTCAGGAACAACAGTGTCACCAAATAAATAAGTACTGTCAAAGGGTAAGTACTATCTACAAGGATCAGCCACAATAAAAGTTTTAAATATATTTAGTAATAAATAATAAAAGTACATGAAAATACTGAATATATATTTACGTTAAACTACAGAGTTCAAATCACAGAAAATGTGGAAAACAACATTGATGGACGGACTCATACAAATAAAGAAAAAAAAATCTGTAAACTAAACTAAGCTTCACTATGTACCTGACTGAATCTAAGAGAATGTACTGTTCCCTTATAAACTTACTCTGGCAAGGCAAGATGAAATACGTGAGCAGTCTTCCTAGTCAGGATTTCCAAAAAAAGACTTCATATTCTGAGATTACGCCCTGTAAATTACAATATCCAAGATGACTTGTAGAATGACCGCATCTGGTCACCTGACTTTAGGTTCCCACAATATCTCCTTTTAAAGTTTGAGACAGGACTTTAGCAGATTGCTACCATACACATTTAGAGCTTTTATGGCAATGGCTATGAGTCAGAAATATTTACAACACCTTCCCCCTTCTTTACAAAAGCTAACAGATAATGGCTGCTCCCAGACCTACCATCTCAGGGCGTACTCAGCACTGTGGGGTGCCAATCAATGATTTAACAGCTCATTTACATTTCCCTTATTTTTCTTAAAATAAGCCTACTGGTTAACTTTTGCTGTTCCAGTGTTCTCTATTAAAACATATGCATTTAATTCAGATACCATAATACATGTACATTTTTCTTCATTTCAGCAGGGTGCACTGTTTATACATTTCAGCACAATTAACACAAGCAAAGCTCACAAGTACATTTTCAGCACAAGCATCTGTACAAATAAGCTTGATATACAAATGACATATAATTATTTACAAAACTCCAGCTAGCTGTGCTGGCACAAGTCATACATCCACTGCCCTACGTCACCCTGGCAGTACCTTCTATCATCACATGCCCTGAGACTTTAGTCTCACTTAGTATTAAAACATAATTTTTTGCCAAATTACAGAATGACATCACATATATCTGGTCATCTGACTTCTGATTCCCATATTATCCCCCCCTTTACTACACACTGCCAGGATTTAGCACAGATGTGTTACCTTATACACCTAGAGCTTTGATAAGCTCTGTTGTAGCTTCTGGAAGTCATAGAACAATTTCAAACTTCCACCCTTTCAGAGTAGCAATTAGTTCACTGCTGGAGACAATACAGCAGTATTTATAGTCCTTGTTTTTCCAGACATTTTGTCTCAGGCTGCAATCAGAACTGTAAGATACAGTCTTTATGGCCTACTACATAATTTAATTTCAGCCTATTTTTCAAAGTTAGCTGGACTGAGATTAGCCTCTTCTCTTCCGGTAACCTCTGCTACAATATTAATTTTAACAGTTACCATACAGTCTGACATAGAGGTGCATTTCGTTTTCTGTCCAGCAGAACTCACTCTTGGTACATTTTTAACACAATCAGCTTTACAAATACATTTTTGAACAGCAGCACCTGTAAAAATCAGTTTGATATACAAATGACATAAATTTCTTTAAAAGAACTCCAGCTAGCGATGCTGGCATATGTTGCACATCCACTGCCTTACTTCTCCTGGCATAGCTGGCAATATCTCACATTATCACACTGCCAATTGTGTCTCCTGACACTTTGTGCCTCAGTGTTTGGCCACTTCACCCTGCCATAGCTATGTCTCTGCTATGCAATAAGATATATGTGAATGTTAAGCAAAGGTTACCTTGTCTGCCTTTAAATTTAGTCCTTTTGATTGGATTGATAGACACAAATTTACATCAGGGTTATCATACACTGCCCTGCCTGACTTGGGAGGTGAACACCATTAAATACTCATAAAGAGTGGCAAAAATCTTAAGTGTGTCTACTTAGAATTGTATATGGCTAGACCTCTTATGGTCCCTGTGATTAATTGCCTAGTATTGCTTCTATGTTTCTAGAAAACCTGAACTTGGGCATGTTTGTGCATTCCTTGGACTGTAAATTCATTTTTATTCTACGTTTAGGTCAAATCCACAGTCCATACCTCCAAACTGTCCCTGATATATCAGACATATTTATAATTTTGCATCACAATTAATCTGTTTCACTCATAAGTGTTCTTTTCTTGTTTTATTTTTACTGCCCAAACCCGCTCCAGTGAGCCTGTTTTTTTCCTTTTAAATACAAGAGCCAAGGATGGTATTTTTCTACTGATGAATGGAACATCTGTTCGGTGGTCTCTGGAAACTTCAACTCTTTGCTACCAATTCTTATTGAACATTTATACCCCACATGAAGTGCCACCAAATAAAGCCAATGGAATCACTGTTCATCACCTCATCTGAAGGATGAGACCCTTGGAGCACAGCTCCCAATTGCACTGCTCTGACAAAATACAGGTATCTGATGTAGAGATAGAACTAAATCTTCTGATGTGATGAATTCTAATACAGCAGTGCAGCTTGCCACACCAGTGGCAGTACATGGTGCAACGGAAATATGAATTACATTCACTAGTGAAGGGTATCAAAGTTATAACCTTTCATTTCTTTACCAAGTGTGGCTCAGTACCTCCCCTCTTATTCTCCTCTCTCTCTCTCTCCATTTTCCAAATTAGGAAGTATCCCTCTTTAGTTAAAAAAAAAATCTTTTATTTTCTCAAGATGTCATGGAAATATGTAAATTATCCTAAAATAAAAGTCTTTAAAACTAAAAAAATTACACAAGTATTAAAAAATGCAGTTACGCAAAAAGCCAGCCTCTGCTAAAAATTGACAGGTTTGTCATCTTTTCTTATCTTTAAGACTCTTGTGCTCTGTAACATGACATTTAACAGGATTCAAGGTGAGCGACCCAGCCAGATGTTTAGGCTAATTTCACTACTCCATTTTATTTGTTTCAAATGGTAAAGCATGTTCTGCACTGCCAGCCACTGAAATTTAGTGGCCTTATTTCCATATAGAAATCAAAGCTGTGGTGCAACTATCAGATTGAATGTATTAAGTCTAGAATTCTATCTTTTTTAATTGAATGATGATTACTTCAAGCATAGAAGATGTAAATACAACACCATATTCAAATTTATAACAGAGGAGACAATAAGGTAAAATATGTGCTACACAAACGTAAAGCTATTTTTTTATTAAGTATGTAACAATTGATGACATACTATGTAATTTAACTGTAAACTAATTTTTGAAGCTAGTATTCATCTCACATTGCTCTTTCTAGTGATTACTTTCTTAGATCTGTACAGGTAATTCTTAATTCTAGCAGAAGTCTTACTCTAGAGTCTATGGTTATGTTGCTGGACAATGTCATGTGTCGTTCCCCTCCCTAATGAGGCCTAATCTCATGCCTTTTAATAGCTCTCTTCTGAGCACTGCTGCAAGCCTATCTTGTACTGCTAACCACTTACTTAATTTTTGTACTTTTATCAGCTCTTGAAGGTTACAGATCCTGCAGAGAGTTTCACTTTGTATAAAATAAGTCTAAATGGTTGTCATACTAAATTAGAAACATGTCATGATATCACACAAACTGTCATCTTCAAAGATAGTACAGTTCTTTTTGCAGAAAGAATGTGTCTGAAGCTAAAAAGATAGCAGCTGATTCTCAAAACTCGCCATCTGTTTGGAATTTCTTTCTTCAGTTTAGCCATTAAAGGAGAAATGGCAGTGGAGTTTTTAACCAGATTGTTTAATGAAATCTTGGAAAGTCAGAGGATGCCCGAGAAGTGGACAAAAAGTGTTTTGGTACCTATTTTTAAGAATAAGGGTGATGTGCAGAGTTGTAGTAACTACAGAGGAATAAAACTGATTAGTCACAGCTTGAAGTTATGGGAAAGAGTAATGGAACCTAGGCTAAGAAGGGAGGTGATGATTAATGATCAGCAGTATGGTTTCCTGCCGGGTAACAGCACTACAGATGCGATGTTTGCTCTGAGAGTGTTGATGGAGAAGTACAGAGAAGGTCAGAAGGAGTTGCATTGCGTCTTTGTGGACTTGGAGAAAGCATATGATAGGGTGCATAGAGAGGAGTTGTGGCATTGTATGAGGAAGTCAGGAGTGGCAGAGAAGTATGTAAGAATGGCACAGGATATGTACGAGGTTAGTGTGACAGTGGTGAAGTTTGCAGTGGGAGTGACAGATTCCTTTAAGGTGGAGGTGGGATTACATCAAGGATCAGATTTGTGGCAGACAAGTACTAGTAAGAGTGAAAGGGAAGGTCTGTAAGAGGGTAGTGAGACCACCTATGTTGTATGGGTTGGAGACGGTGGCATTGATAAAAAGGCAGGAGTCAGAGCGGGAAGTGGCAAAGTTAAAGATGCCAAGATTTGCACTGGGTGTGACAAGGATGGACAGGCTTAGGAATCAGTATATTAGAGGGTTAAGCTCAGGTTGGACGGTTTGGAAACAAAGCCAAAGAGGCGAGATTACATTGCTTTGGACGTGCTGAGGAGGGATGCTGGGTATATTAGGAAAAGGATGCTAAGGATGGAACTGCCAGGTAAGAGCAAAAGAGGAAGGCCAAAGATAAGGTTTATGGACGTGGTGAGAGAGGACATGCAGGTGGTTGGTGTGACAGAGCAATATGCAGAGGACAGGAAGAAATGGAAACAGGTGATCCACTGTGGCAACCCCTAACAGGAACAGCCAAAAGAGAAGAAGACGTTTATCCGTCAAAGCAGAAAAATCCAGGTATTTCACAGATCTCTTATGGGCCTTTATAACAACTCCTTAATTTACTTTGAACCAGTTAATATATGCAGGCTAAAGTCCTTTCTTAACTAGATTTTATTTAAACTAATCCAATCCACATACTTATTTCATTTGTTGACTACTTGAGAACCTGCTTAGCCGAGGCACCTCTTCAGGGTGAGATGCGGAGAAAGCTTAAGTGCACGGAGATAAAAAGTGTGGACATTAAACAAACGAAAAGTAACTACACGGGTATACACACTGTCAGCCACAAAGAGTGTGGACATTAAACAAATGAAAAGTAACTACACGGGTATACACACGGTCAGCCACAAAGAGTGTGGACATTAAACAAATTAAAAGTAACTACACAGGTATACACACGGTCAGCCACAAAGAGTGTGGACATTAAACAAATGAAAAATAACTACATGGGTATACACACGGTTAGCCGCAGATGCAGAAAATGAAGCACATCTGAGCTCTAATATAAGTTTCAGAAACGGATCATTTTAAATTTATAAGGAATGTTACCAAATTATTTACAAACAATCTAATAAGATCAGTAGCAGAAATGACAAGAAAAGTGCAGCATGACATGTTTAATTGAATCCAGACAACCAAATCAAAACACAGCAAGCAGAAACAAAGGAGGTACATCATCAGTTATGTGTTTCCTCACAGTCCTGCAGCAATCTGAGTCATACCTCTCAACCTTGTAGCACGAGAAATCTGGACAAAGCCAAAATTAATGGGGGGGGGGGCAAAAGCCCAAAACTAGGGACAAATTTTAAATATTGCTTGTATAACCTTAGAAAGTTGCTTGGATAAAAGGTTTTGTGTTACCATGCATTCTCTGAAGGTTATGAAAACTGAAACTTAAATGGCTGTCATTATTTAAGAAATCCCAATCCCTCTGCACCACACGCTCCAGAGACCTCAGCCTCATTACCACAATCAACAGAACATGCTGGAGGGACAGGTTCATAACCCAGAGACTGCCCATGCTATGGAATAGACTTCCCATTCATGTAAAAAGGAGCACCTTACTGGCCCTCTTCGAGAGAAATCTTGATGAGTGGATGAGAAATAGAAAATTCACCCCAGGGAACATTCCAGTGGCTCTGCTTGACAGAGGCTCTGGGAACTAATGTCGGGTGGCATGATGCCAGGGTAATCCTATGGGCTAGGCTTATAAAGGCACCAGGGCCATTAGCCTAGTACACACCTATGAACCTAATTCAGTCCTCACAGACTTGCCAGAAAATCATGTTTTTATGTTTTATGAGCAACAGACCTAAAATGTGAGACAAAAATCTGGACATTCTGCAAAATTCTGGACAGTTGACAGCTATGATCTGAGTCACTATGTTTTGGAATCATTTACTAGTTTGTAGCTATTAGGAAAGGTGGGAGGGTAAGGAAGACTACTGTGGCATCTGACACAGCAACGTCACAAAGGGATAATAATCAAATTAGACAGCTTCGCTGGGGTTTCCTTATTGCCAGAGTAAAATGCAGGCTTTACAGTAAGACCCAGAACATTATAGTGAAAGGAATATCCTCAAAGAAAAAAGTAAAGACTCAGAACATTACAGTAGAAGTAAAGTCCTAAGAGAAAAAAGTAAATGCTGACAAGGACCAAGGGTTCAAGGCACAATAAAAGGTGTAGTCTTTTTAATAGTACAGTTGCAAAGAATATTCTTTTAAAAATGCAGAGCCTTTCGATACAGCAAACCACACACACAAACACGTGTGTGTGTGTGTGTGTGTGTATGTGTGAGAGAGTGTGTGTGTGTGTGTGTGTGTGTGTGTGTGTGTGTGTGTGTGTGTGTGTGTGTGTGTGTGAGTGTGAGTATTTACAGTACAGTCAAACATGTAGCCAAAAGTATTTTCATTTTATTTACTTGAGTCAACTTATAGGCTAATGCCCTCATGGAATACTATACCTGTTTGCCATAGGTACAGCACAGAGTGCGACAAGAAGTTTATGTTATTCTTGCCCAGTTACCTCATCTGTTAAATTACTAAGGAGACAAAAGGCAGCAGGCAGATGTTCTGAAGGAGCTGCATAAAGAAAAAAAAAGATAACTGAAGTGCACAAGTGAAGATAAGAGGGCCTGCTTTGCCTTCCGCAGTGTTTTGTGTGTGTGTGTGTGTGTGTGTGTGTGTGTGTGTGTGTGTGTGTGTGTGTGTGTGTGTGTGTGTGAGCTCTCCCACATGCCACAGAGAGGTTACTGTGGAGATGCAACCAGGTGCAACCAGGCAGAACCAATCACAAATCCCTGGCTCATGTACAACATATTGTATAACTCACAGTTTCCAGGAGATCCCAGCCATTGTGGGGGACCAGACTGTTCTCTCACCCCATCACATTGGACAAGCCAGCACTGGGCATTCACTCCTACCCTCCATTGTCGGCTTCTGCAGTGACTAGGTTGCTAGTGTATCTCAGATCCTCAGGGACACAGTAAGTGATCTTTCTGTGGCATGAGGCAGACCTGACTGTTCTTTCTAGCAAGTGATTTTGGAGTACCCTGACAAAGGCCAAATAAATTGGACAAAGATTTAACCAGACGAAAATAAATGGGAAGAAGACGCAACCAGGTAAAAATAAAAAAGAGCATTTTGTAGGAGAGAGAGAGAGCCATCTGCCCTCAGTATACAAAAATCACACCAGCAATGATCACTCAGTTGTAGTTCAGGGGAATATACTGGGGAGTTGAAATCTTGTCTAATTTATACTCGAAGAATATGGAAGCCAGATTTTCGTGTGAGGGCTTTTACATTACATAAATAAGCTAGCAAGAGGCGATTTTAAGTGTGCATTACTTGCAGAGTTCTGGAGTAAGCAGGAGACAGGAGTCCCTCCCTAGAACTGTAGGAAGGGAAGGTAGGAAGGAGCTACAGCTGTGGGTACTTACCTGTAGGGGGTGCAGACTTGCAGTGGCAACTTAAAAAAAATGAAAGAAAACTTTTCTCTGTCTCATACATAGAGGAGCAAACACCAAATAACTCACTGCTAATTTAAAAATGTATACAAGCTGTTATCACAAAAATCTCAAATGAAATTGCTTACAAACCAAACTGCCTTGATACACCTATACCCCTCCCCCTTCAATGCCACCTATCCAGGAATCCATAGCCTCTACCAACAATTCTCACTCAAGTTGTCTATCATTTTCTCCATGAAAAAATATTGTGCCATATCCAATTTAAATTGTGTCCCCTTGAAGTGCTGGACATGTACTTTCACCGAGGAAAAACAGAACTGGAATCATGAAAAAGGGACTTTATTAAAAGTAAATTCAATACAATTAAACTTTATTGTCACATGTACTAGAGACACCAGTGTCACAAAGTACAATTAAATTCTTATTCTGCAAATCCTCCAGCAACATATAAAAACAATGACAATTAAGACAACATAATCTAAAACAACAAACAGACAGTAATATAAACACCAATAAACTAAATAAAATAAACTCAATAGAAATAAAAATTTTATACTCTGTGCAGATATATTCCCATGGCTGCTTGTGTTCCCTCCTCTGATAGCACAGCCCAATAACAAGACTGTATCATCAATGGGACTCTAAATATTTGCAATTAGGGCTGCCACCTAACTGTTTTTTTCCAGCAGAATCCAAAAAAGAAAGTCGATCTGATAATCAAGAAATGGATGCAAAGTCACCACCTCCAGACATTAGCTTTCATACAAATACATTAGTATAAGGCAGCTTGGGTTCCAAGGCATCTTTGGGGGGAGACATTCTACTACAAGCAAGGTTTAGCAGACATACCCCTTTGCAACAAAAATGGGTTGAGCAAACGATGGGGCGGGTGGGACAAGAAGTGGAAAAAGGAGGAGCTAGGAGTGGACTAAGTGGCAAAAGAGATGAAGACCAAATGTGCCTTTTACCCAATTTTTGTCTGCTCCAGTGACAGAAAATGCACCATGTCAAACTAATCTGAAATGCAACAAACATAAAACCCTGCATTTAAAAGGATTCCACAACTTGCCTATAAAGTATGAACAGATACAGAGAGCATTTAATTAGAATTACAATAGCCATTTTTGTAGACTGACTACTCATTTCTAATGGATGCTGTTATAAAAGAAAGAGACTTGGGTTACTATTTATTCACCACATTTTAGGGACATAGATACATTTTGTTTAATAAGGAGTAAGTAAGGGCTCTTAAAAACAGATAAATGAAGATTCACTCACTAAGACACCATCACAGTTTGGGAAATATCTATCCCAAGCATCATAATGCAATACATAACACATGTGATGGTTCCTGGATCCATTCCATAATAAGTTAGATACAGAGATGAAAGCACATTCATTACCTCCTCATAGTTAATGAACCTTAACTTCAAGCCAACATAGACCCAAGGTTATCACTGTTTTGAAATCAGTCTCCTTTTAAGGGGCGGGTGAGAGGAAGGGAGAACTTAACATTGGACAGTATTTGCGGAGAATTGTGCAAGACATCTCAAACTGAGAAATGAAAATGCCCTGGGGTAGATAACTTGGCTAGGTTGAACAGGCTGCAGTGGTATATACAAGTTAGGGGTTATGGTGGCAAAGCCCACCTCATGAAGGATACAGAAGTTTCCTCTGCAAAATGTGCTTTTTGTTGCGGGTTTCATTAAGTTGAAGCTTCGCAGAGTTATACTTCAGTAAAATGCAAGGGAATGCAAGCTAGGAGATTGGGCATTGTTAACTAAAATGATGAAAAATATGTGATCTGGAAATAGCTGTTATCAGCACTGCATCACATCTAAACTACTAACTTGAATAAGAGCAAATAACCATTAAGAAGGTAGAACATATTGTGGGTTCGCAAATTTCTGTAACAGTACAAAACCATAATTATAAGAGCCCAAGTAAACCAGCGAACGCAACAATTACTAGCAAAAACATGGTATAAAGAAATCCTGTGAAAGCTGCCCCAGTGCAGATGAAGAGCGAGTGCAGGATCACGTCTGATCTCTTGTAGCCACAAGGGAAAGAACTGGAACAACCACAAACATGTTCCTGATGCAAAAGGAAAAATATAGGTAACAAATGCTGGAAGCAGTTGCATAAAAGAAAGAACGATCTTCCTGAAAATAATTATTAATTTCAAAGTCAACCAAATAAAGTGGTCCAAAACCATATTTCTAATTGAGTGGGGGCTTCTTTTCACCAAATAAACGCACAAATGAATAAGCAGGAATTATGGTAAAGTCAATTATTAGATGTAATTACAACGTATGGTCTTCTTCCAGTGACATCCAGATAGCTTTATATTCATTTCTATGAGGGCATTACTCCATTCCAGCAAAAATGCAATGTTCACAGAAATGGTTTACATTGTGCCCTCGTTGAAGGTTGTGCATC
This sequence comes from Protopterus annectens, assembly GCF_019279795.1. Lineage (NCBI taxonomy): Eukaryota > Metazoa > Chordata > Ceratodontiformes > Protopteridae > Protopterus > Protopterus annectens. The sequence continues at coordinate 1,141,222,030 of NC_056748.1, read as the reverse complement.
AGGGCTGGTAACTCGGCACGTAAAAATCAACTACCAATCATAAGCGGACCGGAGTTCCGCTGTGGCAACTTCTAACCGGGAAAAGCCGAAAGACACAACAACAACAGAAATGGTTTACAGTGTAGGGAAACTACAACTAAAAAGAAAGATCACCAACCCAGTACAATATGTCTAACCCTAATGTGTCATGCTATGCAGGGTGCACCTTCAATATCCTCACAATGGGCATTCAAGCTACATAGTCAGTGCATAATGAGAAATGTCCTTTTACATCTGCTGCAATATTTCATGGATTAAAACCACATCCAATGGTATAAAGTCGACTGCTTCACAATGCGTTGTACAATGAGGGAGCAGAAACGGAAATGATACAAGGAGTAACGTCTGACTGTTTCATCTGGCAATGAAAAACATAATTAATGCAGCAGCAGGTTACTGGCATTGTGAACTCGCTCATCACAGTATTAAAGATCAGCTCTTTGACAGTACAAAGTAGCTTATGAAACATGTTACAGCACAGACTTCAGGTAAGTATTATCCATATTGCAGCAAATGTGAAAAGGCATTTCATACACACAACAGCTGCCTTTTGTTATCTATTATCTGCAGGGTCTAGTCCAGTGTTCCATTCAGCTCCTGCCTTCTTTGACCACTATTGCACCTGATCCTGACCCTCTACTGTCTGCCGACACTGCAGTTGTATGCAGATTTTTTTTTTTTGGGGGGGGTGAGCTTGGCCAGGATACCCAAGTCACCAGTCTGCCAGGCAAGTCATCAAGAACCACTGCCTCCTACACCTGGATCTAGAGGTAGGTCCTTGTATCCCTCTTTTTGGGTATGATTTTTAGATTCTTTAAATCAACTATCATGGAGAACATTGTGGATTGTCGTTTTTGTCTTGTCTCTACTCTCAAAACAATTTTCCAAGGGCAGCCACAAAGGGAGCGCAAAAAGTGAATTCATCATTTTTCCAAGGATCTCAAAAATCCTACAAACTCTTCTAAGCAAAGAATGGATTTCTTCCTGTAGGTGAAGAAACAAATTAGTAGAAGTCTCTTGGAGTCTTCACAAGATAGATAGATAGAGAGAGAGAGAGAGAGAGAGAGAGAGAGCAGGAGTTTTGGAGACTGACCACTAGATATGTGAAGCAATACTACAGGTGTTGGATCATACTGTGGAGGTTAAGTTAGAGCAGAGTGTTAAACTAATCAGTAAATTATGAGATTCATGCCATATACTCAGGCAATTTAGAGAGGGGGCTCAAAGTCCATTTACTGCAACTCCATGTTGAAAGGACTCAGTTGATTTTGTCTAGGCATGTTGACATGATGACCTATTGGGTACTTCCCACAGGAGGTCACCCAATATATCACAAGATGTCCACTAGGAGGTCATGGGCAATGGGTCAGACCTGGAGACACTAAACAGGCTGTACCTCCTAGACTGCCTGAAAATACCTGTCGATCACACATGTTGACCTGGAGCTAAATTCTCAGGGACAGGGAAGTTTGGTCTTCTCTGCTCTGTTTGCTACCACCATGAATCTCACTAGAGCTTTAGATGATGATGTAAATGTGTAATAATTTCTTACAGATTCAGTAAGAATAAGGACTGAATGTAACACACAACAGTTGTAGAATAACACAAGTGTAAGCATTTCTAGGAAGAAATGATGGTACCAAAGCTGTTGCTAGACATGCAGATATAGGTCACAGCACATTTCATGACAAACATCCCAAGGGTCCTACAGGCACTAGTACAGATGCACACAAAAACTTGTTATGGATGATTTCAAAGCAACATTCCTCTACAGCTACACATTTCAAAGAGCTATATTTATGACTCAGACAGTACATGTGCTCTTTCTGTAAAAATAACAGCTGTCTGGAATGGTAATATTAGAACTAATATCTTATCTGATGATACGTGGAACCACGACTGTATATGGTAACACCGTTAAAGTTCAGCGATTATTCCGTATTTCAGAAAATATTATGTTGCAGATAAATGCAATTTTTCATATAGAGTTTAGGTAATGACAGTTCTAACACAAAAGAAAAATATCTGCAACTGATCTATAACATTTGAGGCAATTCTGAAAAAAGGAAGTAGTTGTGAAAGGCTTGTAAGCTTTATTATTTGTAATATTCCTGTTACACAGAGCTGACAAAATTTTCCTAAAACAACCATTATAAGCAGACAACAGTCTGGCTTAATGCATATTATTCACTCAGAAAGAAAAAAGGTAATCCAAGACATCAGCTACTTTAAGGTGCCTCACAGTACAATGACAAAACATCCTTTTATAGCAGGCAAATTACCTTTAAAAAAAAAAAAAAAAAAAAAACAGCTGTGCTGGTATGATCACTGCATAGCTAAATAGATGACTTGGCAAGAAACAGCGTGAGACACTGCAGGCTGTCATTGCATTAGTTCAGGTCAGGGAAATTTTTTTTTATTAAGGAAAATATGTAACCAAGTAAAAAGCAGGAGACCTACTTGCATAATAATATGCTTCAAAGCTAAAATAAATGCTCTGGTCTAAACAGCTAAGATTTTCTCAATAAACTGACTTATTTACAAGAACACACATTTAGTTTATTAAATGAAACAAGGAAATTAGGTTCCAGTTAGGGAATATCATAGATCCAGTTAGGGAATATCATAGATCTTTATACAGCTATTCAGAACCAGACTTTGGAAAAGTGGGAAGATTTCAGGCTTGTTTTTTTCAGTAAGAAAGTTCTAAGGTTAAAAGGAAAATTGTTATTAGGCTAGACAGTTTTTTTTTTAGATCTGTGTAACCATAAAAGTACTAAGGGGAGATCTAATATGGGGGCAATAAATTAAACAATAACCTACTGTAAAGCCTGTTTTGATTTGAATATAAAACACCATCCATAAAATACTAGAAATGATGGTATTGTCTTTATATTTGACCAGTAGCATAACAAACTAATTTCTAACTTTTTACCATGTAAGTCTAGAAGTCTGCACAAAATAAGAATAAATCTTTGGGCCAAGATTTCAAGCTCTGCAGCAGTCCCTCTTGTGAGGCTTAGGGCTTTTGTAACAATTACAATGTACATGAATAGCTTTTCTTTAAATGTGGTTGTTTCTAATGTCAGATTTATTAATATTTATTATGGGAGGGGAGGTCAATTTCTTTTCCTTAAGTGTATTTTTAAATGTGTTATTGTTGCTAAATTTTCCCAAGGGTTTGTGACTTCTGGTTTGGTTAGGGTAGACAGTGTTTTTTTCCTAATGATGTCATGACTCTTCCATTTTTTTTGAAATTCAGCTACTTGGGATTTACGCTTTTTAATTTTTATGGGAGGGAAGGATTTTTGGTGGTTGTCTTGTGTGAGTTTGTATAAAATTAAGTATTTTAACACTTATTTTCACTGTGGATTGGCATTATAATTTTGTATATTCTGATCATATTTGTTTACCGTTAAGTTGATTGCTGTTTTTGTTTACATATTTTCTGACTTCTTGATGATATGGGTTAAGTATTAGTAACTGATCATCTGAGTAAAATGTACCTAAACAAAATAAGCTTACCCTTTTTTGGGATGTGTTTTTATTTCAACCTTCTAATTCTGTAATTATAATGGAAAAAAAAGATACCTGTATATGTATGTGTGTGTTATGTGTGTGTGTGTGTGTGTGTGTGTGTGTGTGTGTGTGTATGTATATATATATATATATATATATATATATATATGTATATATATATATATATATATATATATATATGTATATATATATATATGTATATATATACACACACACACACACACACAAAGACTAAGACAGGTACAACTATGCATAAAGGCTTTCACATATGCTGGCAGACTCCTACCTAAGAAGACGGAATGCTGTAATTAAATCAAAAGGTACTTCAACAAAATATTAGTTTAAGGGTGTGCACACTTATGCAACCAGCTTATTGTATGTTTTTTTTTTATGTTTTCCCCTAATAGATTTGTTGTTTTTAAATTGAATTGTAAACGTTACATGTCACATTAAAGGTGGGAAAAGTTTTGAAATGATTTATTGTGTTCTCAGTTTTTATATCTCAAACACCTGGCATTTTAACAGGGGTGTGCACAATTTTTATATCTACTGTATATAAAATCTCTCTCTCTCACTCTCTGTATACATATGCGACTTAACAAAACAAAAGATACTGAGTTGCTGCACAGGGGTGTTTTTCAATCAAAACAGCTAATCCTGTCAACTCCTGAAACTGACAAGACCACACCACACACACATTTTTGACCAATCCCTAAAGGTTGCTGAAGTCATAACCTGTACAAGAAATAGTCTTACTTCTCTTTACGGGGGTGGGGTGGGGGTGAATAATTCCCTCAACATCTACCACTTCATTTCTCCCTGCAAACCTCTGGTCATGGGATTAGAAACAATGATTCGTAATCATATTAAATTTTGTCTAATACAGTACAGGTGGTCATGGGATTTGAAACAACAATTCATAATCATATTAAATTTTGTCTAATACACTACAGGTGATCATGGGATTTGAAACACCGATTCACAATCATATTAAATTTTGTCTAATACAGTAAAGGTGGTCATGGGATTTGAAACAACGATTCATAATCATATTAAATTTTGTCTAATACAGTACAGGTGGTCATGGGATTTGAAACAACGATTCATAATCATATTACATTTTGTCTAATACAGTACAGGTGGTCATGGGATTAGAAACAATGATTCATAATCATATTACATTTTGTCTAATACAGTACAGGTGGTCATGGGATTTGAAACAATGATTCATAATCATATTACATTTTGTCTAATACAGTACAGGTGGTCATGGGATTTGAAACAACGATTCATAATCATATTACATTTTGTCTAATACAGTACAGGTGGTCATGGGATTTGAAACAACGATTCATAATCATATTACATTTTGTCTAATACAGTACAGGTGGTCATGGGATTTGAAACAACGATTCATAATCATATTACATTTTGTCTAATACAGTACAGGTGGTCATGGGATTTGAAACAACGATTCATAATCATATTAAATTTTATCTAATACAGTATAGGTGGTCATGGGATTTGAAACAACGATTCATAATCATATTAAATTTTATCTAATACAGTACAGGTGGTCATGGGATTTGAAACAACGATTCATAATCATATTAAATTTTGTCTAATACGGTACAGGCTGATAAACGTCTGCCACTGCTGCTTTGAGTCATTAAGCAAACAAGGCTAATATAAACTGTTCTGATTATACTACATGATACGGGCAACAGATACTCAACAGGACGATATTCCTAGATCTCACTTAAGTCTTTGACTTGATAAATCACACAGATGTATGCCATAAACTTGCCAGCTTTCAGATGGACTACTGTTTTTACTGTAGGATTGTTAACCTACTTCCTGTAACACTCTATGCTTTTCCTTCACCATATAACATCAGGATGTTTGCACAAAATTATTATAGGATAGTTATAGTTATGGTTATAACTAAAGGTTATAGTTAATCTCACTCTTCATGAGTAATGTAGCAGCCCTGTTGCCAAGCACCTCAGGTCTAGTATGCATTTGTTAAAGGGGTAGGATGCTAATAAACAACACATACTTCATATGCATAAATATTGACATCTGTTGCTTTGATTATTTTTAACTTATTATAGGATATATTTAATTTCAAGTATCTTTTATATGTTTTTAATCGCATTTTTTCTTTTTAGTGTGAGTGCAATATATATATATATATATATATATATATATATATATATATATATGTTTGTTTCTCTTTAAATGTTTCTATGTCCTTTCAGGACATTATTTTATTAATTAGTTATTGATGACTAATTTGTTGGAATAGCATATGTAAGGCTGTTGGGTAATATGCTGTGTTATTCTGAAGAAGTTTCTATTCAAGAGATGAAAGCGCTCAATAAACGTTGTTTGTGTGGATTGGATCCTGGTCTCCTGCTTTTTGGCTATTACAGTTTGCATGGAGCCTCGTTTTCATTGTTTTCTGTATGGAGGGGACTGAGGCTACTGATTCACCTTCACTGACTTACCTTGCTCAAGCTCTTCAAATCCTCAACTCAACAGTGGCGAATCTAGCCAGTCGAGTTGAAAAGATGACCCAACAAGCCAGTTCTTTACCTTTACTGGCTAATTCTTCGTGTCTGGGCCTGAATGGGGCATGAATCAGCAACTCTACAAACTTCTCTGATGGTTTCAACATCAGTGGCATTACACCAGCTCAAAGAGAAAGACAAGCGGATTCCAGCCAATCAGGGAGGCTGAATTTGCATATTACTTCAAATACAGGAATTGAGAGGGTGGGAACTCCCTACAATGGCTGCAATGCACTTTCACAATGGCTGGAGGGAGAAAAAGAATGGAAAGGTGAATCTAGACAACAACCAGCACAAAATCATGGGACTCTAAATGAACAAGTCTTTAAACTTGAAAAACTAACCACGGACTATTGGAAGCTGTAGTCGGAAAGCAGCAGAGAGAATGTGTGCGTACAGAACGTATTCCTAAGGGCCTTCGTCTCTGGAAGTTCCCTACAGGGCTGGTAAGAGTCTCTCTTCTACACTTAGAACTGCTTGAACTTTTTAACAAAAATGGCTGTAAACTGTTAAACTGTTTAATAAGGGACAATGACCGCAAAATGGTTGATTTACTTAGCAAAATCAACATATTGGATCAAAATATCCAAGCGGACTTGTTATTTGAAAGCAAAAAGTCTGATTATTTTAATATGTTTGTAAAAATTGATAGTACTATGGCGGAATTAAAACAAAGGAAAATTAGTAAACTTAGAAGGGATGAAAGAGAGTATGAGGAACACAGGGCATATCCGCTATCTCCTATGGGGCAGCAAAGTGGTAATAGAGAAACAGGGTATGATGCACCTAATACTAGCAATAATAATAATGCTGTGAACAATTATAACACCCAGACCCTTTAGAATACCCCCCTCAGGAGGTCAGAGAGATTAAAGAACCAAAGGGGGGGATACTTATTACAACTACAACCAACAATACCCCACATACACGAAGGGGAAATGGAGAGGAAGAGGGAACAGATACTGAACGCTGAATCTAACTGTAACTTGGTTGTACTACGGAATTGTGGAGGTGATTTCAAAGTATATACCTACAGCAGTTTTGAATTTAATGGACTTGTTTGAAAAAGGTTTGACATTTGTACATGATAAAAATGCTTTATTAGATCAGACCATAATTGATTTAAAACTTTTTACCAGGAAGTTGAATTTTGAATTTTTATTCAGGGGAACTAGCACTAACGACCCTGAGGATACCATTCATAAAAAAACAAGTATTTTCAACCCATCTTTGCATCCTTCAGTATTAACTTTTGAAACACTATGCAAAAAAGATATCAGGGAATTGTTCAACAGGGACAGAGGGAGACGATGTCACAATTTGAACACAGTGGAAAGGCCACTATTAAAAGAAATTTGTGACAATACTGAAATAAGGGTTATGAAAACCGACAAAGGCGGTGGCCTGGTTATCATGAACCATAATTTCTACATAAATAAAATGTTTACCCTATTATATGGTGATACCTATTGTGAAGTTAGTTTGAATGAGAACATTTGCTATAGCAAGGTGGGTGTTATGCCGGAAGAACTACTCATAAACCAACAAATCCACCCGAAGGAACATCAGTACTTGCTAGTCAAACATCCTAAAATACCTACAATATTTGGTGTCCCCAAGTTACACGAAGACCTAGTTGACCCCCCATTTAGACCCATTGTGGATGCTCGGGCATCTAATACCATTGCTAAATAAATTGACAGTAAATTAAAAAAAATTTTGAAGGACTGCCATTGGATACTTAAAGAACACTGGGATTTTCTATCAAAAATCAAGAAAGATATGTGTACAGGTTATCTGATCTTTATTACAACTGATGTTCAAGACTTATTCTTTATCATAACCCATGACACAGGTATTGACTAATTTTACAAATATCTTTGCCAGTACACTACCTTAAATCATAACAACATCTTAATAATTACAACACTTATGGAACTAGTCTTAGATACCAACATTATTACCTACGAACAAGTTAAGAGGGTAGCAATGGGGGCAGTATGTGACCCCAATTAGAACACTTATGGAACTAGTGTTTGATACCAACATTATTACCTTTGAACAAGTTAAGGGGGTAGCAATGGGGGTGGCTTGTGCCCTCAGTTAGAACACATATGGAACTAGTGTTAGATACCAACATTATTACTTTCGAACAAGTTAAGGGGGTAGCAATTGGGGTAGCCTGTCCACCCAGTTAGAACACTTATGGAGCCTGTGTTAGATACCAACATTATGACCTTCGAACAAGTTAAGGGGTTAGCAATGGGGGCAGCCTGTGCCCCCAACTAGAACACTTATGGAACTAGTGTTAGATACAAACATTATTACCATCGAACAAGTTGAGGGGGTAGCAATGGTGACAGCCTGTGCCCCCAATTAGAACACTTATGGAACTAGTGTAAAATACCAATATTATTACATTCAAACAAGTTAAGGTAGCAATGGGGGCAGCCTTGCCCCCAATTAGAACACTTATGGAACTCGTCTTAGATACCAACATTATTACCTTCGAAAACATTAACGGGGGAGCAATGGGGGCTGCCTGTACTGCCATTTTTACAACACTTGTGGAACTAGTGTTAGATGCCAACATTATTACCTTTGAACAAGTTAAGGGGGTAGCAATGGGGGCAGCCTGTTTCCCCAATTAAAACACTTATGGAACTAGTGTTACATATCACCATTATTACCTTCGAACAAGTTAAGGGGGTAGCCATGGGGGCAGTCTGTGCCCTCCATTAGAACAATTATGGAACTAGTGTTACATACCAACATTATTACCTTCCAACATGTTAAGGGGGAGCAAGGGGAGCAGCCTGTGCCCCCAATTAGAACAATTATGGAACTAGTCTTAGATACCAACATTATTACCTTCAAGCACATTAAGGCGGTAGCAATGGGAGTAGCCCGTGCCCCCATTTAAACCACTTATGGAATTAGTGTTAGATATCAACATTATTACCTTTGAACAAGAAAACGGGGTAGCAATGGGGGCAGCCTGTGCCCCAAATTAGAACACATATAGAACTAGTGTTAGATATCAACATTATTAACTTTGAACAAGTTAAGGGGGTAGCAGTGGGGGCAGCCTGTGCCCCCAATTAGAACACTTATGGAACTAGTGCTAGATACCAACATTATTACCTTCGAACAAGTTAAGGGGGTAGTAATGGGGGCAGCCTGTGCCTCCGTCTTTAGAACACTTATGAAACTAGTGTTACATACCAACATTGTTACCTTTGAACAAGTTAAGGGGGTAGCAATGGGGGTAGCCTGTTTGTCCAATTAAAACTCTTATGGAACTAGTGTTATAGATACCAGCATTATTACCGTCGAACAAATTAAGGGGGTAGCAGTGGGGGGCAGGCTGTGCCCCCAGTTAGAACACTTATGGAACTAGTGTTAAATACCAACATTGTTACCTTTGAACAAGTTAAGGGGGTAGCAATGGGGGCTGCCTGTGCCCCCAATTAGAATAGTTATGGAACTAGTGTTAAATAGCAACATTATTACCATCGAAAAAGTTAATGGGTTAGCAATGGGGGCCGTCTGTGACCCCAATTAGAACACTTATGGAACTAGTCTTAGATACCAACATTACTAATTCCAAACAAGTTAAGGGGATAGACAATGGGGCCAGCCTGTGTCCCCAATTAGAACCCTTATGGAACTTGTGTAAGATGCCAACATTATTACCTTCGAACAAGTTAAGCAGGTAGAAATGGGGGCAGCCTGTGCACCCCATTAAAACATGTATGGAATTAGTGTTCAATACCAAAATTATTACCTTCGAACAAGTTAAGGTTGTAGCAATGGGGGCAGCCCGTGCCCCTTATTAGAACCCTTTTGGGCTAGTGTTATATACCAACATTATTACCTTCGAACAAGTTAAGGGGGTAGCAATGGGGGCACTCTTTTCCCACAATTAGAACACTTATGGAATTAGTTTTAGATGCCAAAATTATTACCTTTAAAAAAGCCTTTGCCCCCAATTAGAACACTTATGGAACCAGTCATAAATACCGACATTATTACCTTCGAAGAAGTTAAGGGTGTAGCAATGGGGGTAGCCTGTGCCCCCTCTTAGAACACTTATGGAACTAGTGTTAGATACAACATTATTACATTCGAACAAGTTAAGGGGTAGCAATGGGGACAGCCTGTGCCTCCATCTTTAATACACATATGGAACTAGTGTTAGATACCAACATTATCTTCTTCAAACAAGTTAAAGGGGTAGCAATGGGGGCAGACTGTGCCTCCATCTTTAGAACACTTATGGAACTATTGTTAGATACCAACATTATTACCTTCAAACAAGTTAAGGGGTAGCAATGGGGGCAACCTTTGCCACCAATTAAAACACTTATGGAACATTACTGCATCCAAACAAGTTAAGGGGGTAGCAATAGGGGCAGCCTGTGCCCCCATCTTTAGAACACTTATGGAACTAGTGTTAGATACAAATAGTATTACCTTCGAACAATGTAAGGGGATAGCAATGGGGCAACCTTTGCCCCCATCTTTAGAACTCTTGTGGAACTAGTGTTAGAAACCAACATTTTTGCCTTCGAACAAGTTAAGGGGGCAGCAATGGGGGGTGGCGTGTGCACCCAATTAGAACACTTATGGAACTAGATTAAGATACCAACATTATTACCTTCTAACAAGTTACGGGGGTAGCAATGGCAGCAGCCTGTGCCCCCACTTAGAACACTTATGGAACTAGTCTTAGATGCCAACATTACTATATTCGAACAAGTTAAGGGGGTGTAGCAATGGAGGCAGCCGGTGCCCCCAATTAGAAAACGTATGGAACTAGTGTTAGGTATCAATATTATTACCTTCGAACAAGTTAAGCAGGTAGAAATGGGGGCAGCCTATGCCCCCCCATTAGAACACTTATGGAATTAGCGTTAGATACCAACATTATTTCCTTTGAACAAGTTAAGCAGGTAGAAATGGGGGCAGCCTGTGCACCCCATTAGAACATGTATGGAATTAGTGTTCTATACCACAATTATTACCTTCGAACAAGTTAAGGGTGTAGCAATGCGGGTAACCTATGCCCCCAATTTGAGCACTTATGGAACTAGAGTTAGATACCAACATTACTACCTCAAACAATTTAATGGGGTAGCAATGGGAGCAGCCTGACCCTCCATCTTTAGAACACTTATGGAACTAGTGTTAGATACCAACATTATTACCTTCAAACAAGTTAAAGGGGTAGCAATGGGGGCAGCCTGTACGCCCATGTGTTAGATACCAATATTATTAACTTCGAACAAGTTAAGGGGTTAGCATTGGGGGCAGCCTGTGCCCCCTATTAGAACACTTATGGAACTAGTGTTAGATACCTACATTATTACCTTTCAACGAGTTACGGGGGTAGGAAAGGGGGCAGCCTCTGCCCCCAATTAGAACACTTATGGAACTTGTGTTAGATACCAACATTATTAACTTTGAACAAGTTAAGGGGGTAGCAATGGGGGTGGCTTGTGCCCTCAATTAGAACACATATGGAACTAGTGTTAGATACCAACATTATGACCTTCAAACAAGTTAAGGGGCTAGCAATGGAGGCAGCCTGTGCCCCTAACTAGAACACTTATGGAACTAGTGTTAGATACCAACATTATTACCGTCGAACAAGTTGAGGGGGTAGCAATGGTGGCAGCCTGTGCCTCCAATTAGAACACCTATGGAACTAGTGTAAAATACCAATATAGGGTTGGGAGGTTAGCCTAATGGTTAAGGTGTTTGCCTTACAAATACAAGGTGCAGGGTTTGAGTCTCACATGGGATAATTGGCTAGGCTTAAAATGGCTCGCAAGGGCAGTTAGCTTAGTACTAACCTATGACTATGACTATTTGAACAGGTTAAGGCGGTAGCAATGGGGGCAGCTTGTGTTCCCTATTAGAACACTTATGGAACTCTTCTTAGATACCAACATTATTACCTTCAAACACATTAAGGGGGGAACAATGGGGGCTGCGTGTGCTGCGATTTTTACAACACTTGTGGGACTAATGTTAGATACCAACGTTATTACCTTTGAACAAGTTAAGGGGGTAGTAATGGGGGCAGCCTGTTTCCCCAATTAAAACACTTATGGAACTAGTGTTACATATCAACATTATTACCTTCGAACAAGTTAAGTGGGAGCAAGGGGAGCAGCCTCTGCCCCCAATTAGAACAATTATGGAACTAGTTTTAGATACCAACATTATTACCTTCAAGCATGTTAAGGGGGTAACAATGGGAGTAGCTTGTGCCCCCATTTAAACCACTTATGGAATTAGTGTCAGATACCAACATTGTTACCTTTGAACAAGTTAAGGGGGTAGCAATGGGGGTAGCCTGTTTCCCCAATTAAAACTCTTATGGAACTAGTGTTATAGATACCAGCATTATTACCTTCGAACAAATTAAGGGGATAGCCGTGGGGGCAGTCTGTGCCCCTAATTAGAACACTTATGGAACTAGTGTTAGATACCAACATTATTACCTTCGAACAAATTAAGGGGATAGCAATGGGGGCAGCCTGCTCCTCCATCTTTAAAACACTTATGGAACTAGTGTTAGATACCAACATTGTTACCTTCGAACAAATTAAGGGGATAGCAATGGGGGCAGCCTGTTTCCCCAATTAAAACACTTATGGAACTAATGTTATAGATACCAGCATTATTACCTTCGAACAAATTAAGGGAGTAGCAGTGGTGGCAGTCTGTGCCCCCAATTAGAACACTTATGGAACTAGTGTTAGATACCAACATTGTTACCTTCGAACAAGTTAAGTGGGTAGCAATAGGGGCAGCCTGTTTCCCCAATTAAAACATTTATGGAACTAGTGTTATAGATACCAGCATTATTACCTTCAAATAAGTTAAGGGGATAGCTATGCGGCCAGCCTGTGCCCGCAATTAGAATAGGTATGGAACTAGTGTTAAACAGCAACATTATTACCATCGAAAAAGTTAATGGGATAGGAATGGGGGCCGCCTGTGACCCCAATTAGAACACTTACAGAACTAGTCTTAGATACCAACATTACTAATTCTGAACAAGTTAAGGGGGTAGGCAATGAGGGCAGCCTGTGCCCCCAATTAGAACACTTATGGAACTTGTGTAAGATACCAACATTATTACCTTCGAACAAGTTAAGGGGGTAGGAAGGGGGGTGGCCTGTACCCCAAATTAGAACACTTATGGAATTAGTGTTCAATACCAAAATGATTACCTTTGAACGAGTTAAGGTTGTAGCAATGGGGGCAGCCTGTGTCCCCAATTAGAGCACTAATGGAACTAGTTTTAGATACCAATATTATTACCTTTGAACAAGTTAAGGGTGTAGCAATGGGGGCAGCCTGTGCCCCATATTAGAACAATTTTGGAGCTAGTATTATATGCCAACATTATTACCTTCGAACATGTTAAGGTGGTAGCAATGGAGGCAGGCTTTTCCCACAGTTAGAACACTTATGGAACTAGTCTTAGATGCCTACATTATTACCTTTAAAAAAGTTAGGGGGTAGCGATGGGGGCAGCCTTTGCCCCCAATTAGAACACTTATGGAACCAGTCTTAAATACCGACATTATTACCTTCGACCAAGTTAAGGGGGTAACAATGGGGGCAGCCTGTACCCCCAATTAGAACACTTATGGAACTAGTGTTAGATACAACATTATTACCTTTGAACAAGTTAAGGGGGTAGCAATGGGGGCAGCCTGTGCCTCCATCTTTAGAACACTTATGGAACTAGTGTTAGATACAAGCCTTTATCTCTGCTCGTTCATAGGATTCAGGCTCCTCTTGGTCTGGCTGCACCTCATAAGGGCTAGGGTCTTATTGTGGGACAAAGTTACATCCTTGTCCTCTGAGCTTATAATCTTAACCTCTCTGTTGCTAAATGTATCCATACTACTGTTACTTACATATCATGTTAATGTGAATTTATCTGTATGTAAATTTATGTGTTGTTTTTTATTGTGGAGCTTTTCTCCCCGGGCCTCTGCTGAAAATGGACATGTATCCAGTTGGACTAACCCGGTCAACAAATGTAAAATAAATAAAATAAATAAATAATAAATAGATACTAACATTATCTTCTTCGAACAAGTTAAAGGGGTAGCAATGGGGGCAGCCTGTGCCTCCATCTTTAGAACACTTACAGAACTATTGTTAGATACCAATATTATTACCTTTGAACAAGTTAAGGGTGTAGCAATGGGGACAGCCTGTGCCCCATATTAGAACACTTTTGGAACTAGTATTATATACCAACATTATTACCTTCGAACAAGTTAAGGTGGTAGCAATGGGGACAGTCTTTTCCCCCAATTAGAACACTTATGGAACTAGTGTAAGATACCAACATTATTACCTTCAAACAAGTTAAGTGGGTAGAAATAGGGGCAGCCTGTGCCCCCCCCAATAGAACACTTATGGAATTAGTGTTAGATACCAACATTATTTCCTTTGAGCAAGTTAAGTAGGTAGAAATGGGGGCAGCCAATCCACCCAATTAGAACATGTATAGAATTAGTGTTTGATACCAAAATTATTACCTTCGAACAAGTTAAGGGTGTAGCAATGGGGGCAGCCTGACCCTCCATCTTTAGAACACTTATGGAACTAGTGTTAGATACCAACATTATTAGCTTCAAACAAGTTAAAGGGGTAGCAATGGGGGCAGCCTGTACGCCCATGTGTTAGATACCAATATTATTACCTTTGAACAAGTTAAGGGGTCAGCAATGGGGGCAGCCTGTGCCCCCAATTACAACACTTATGGAACTAGTGTTAGATGCAAACATTATTACCTTCGAACAAGTTAAGGGGCTAGCAATGGGGGCAGCCTGTCCACCCAATTAGAACACTTATGGAGCCAGTGTTAGATACTAACATTATGACCTTCAAACAAGTTAAGGGGTTAGCAATGGGGGCAGCCTATGCCCCTAACTAGAACATTTATGGAACTAGTGTTAGATACCAACATTATTACCATCGAACAAGTTGAGGGGGTAGCAATGGTGGCAGCCTGTGCCCCCAATTAGAACACTTAAGGAATTAGTGTAAAATGCCAATATTATTACATTCAAACAGGTTAAGGCGGTAGCAATGGGTGCAGACTGTGTCCCCAATTAGAACACTTATGCAACTCATCTTAAATACCAATATTATTACCTTCGAACACATTAAGGGGGAGCAATGGGGGCAGCCTGTGCTGCCATTTTTACAACACTTGTGGAACTAGTGTTAGATACCAACATTACCTTTGAACAAGTTAAGGGGGTAGCAATGGGGGCAGCCTGTTTCCCCAATTAAAACTCTTATGGAACTAGTGTTACATATCAACATTATTACCTTCGAACAAGTTAAGGGGGAGCAAGGTGAGCAGCCTGTGCCTCCAATTAGAACAATTATGGAACTAGTCTTAGATACCAACATTATTACCTTCGAGCACGTTAAGGGGGTAGCAATGGGAGTAGCCTGTGCTGCCCTTTAAACCACTTATGGAATTAGTGTTAGATACCAACATTATTACCTATGAACAAGTAAACGGGGTAGAAATGGGGGCAGCCTGTGCCCCCAATTAGAACACTTATGGAACTAGTGCTAGATGGAAAAGTACAAAAATACAGATGCAAGTAGAACCCTTGCCCGGCCAAAAGCTCCAAAAATCCAGAACGAAAAAAAGCCAGCAATAATGGATGGTGAACAGTCCCAAAATTTAATGGAACCTAAACATCAAAAAAATCCATACCGGTTTCGGCTTCACATAGCCTTCTTCAGTGGATAACAAACACTCACACAATCCTCACTGCCCAGTATATATATATATATATATCTAGGTCAATGACATCAGAACCAATGAAAACACATGATTAATTAGTGATTACATTTGGTCATTAAGACCAGGTGGAAACAAAGCTCCAAGCTTAATAATCCATTTCTTTTCTTTATAGTTCAACATCTCATGCCAATTCCGTTTGTCTTTACAAATACCACTAATGTGATCAATAATTACAAACTTGTAGGAAGCTGGCATGTGTTTTAAACTATGTTTGAATAGAGCATTAGTTGGGCGTTTGTTCTTAATATCACTAAGGTGCTCACAAATTCTTAGGTGAAACGCCCTAGAAGTCTGCCCCACATAAAAAGCAGAACAGGTACAGGTCACCAAATATATGACCCATTCTGTACTGCAATTAGCCCAAAACTTAATACTTTATTTTATTTATTTATTTTATTTTACATTTGTTAACCGGGCTAGTCCAACTGGATACATGTCCATTTTCAGTGGAGGCCCGAGGAGAAAAGCTCCACTATCTAATGCATAATAACAAAAAAATACATTCAAAGTACATAGGTAATTTAAGACGCAACTAAATCAGGGATTTAAAATTACATAGGGAATTAAGACACAAGTAAAACAGGCATATAGGCTTTCCTTTCAGTAAGTTCAAAAAGGTGAATACAGAGACTATCAAATTTCTACAGTACAGGTCAAAGTACAAAGGTAATTTGAGATTCAACTAAAACAGGCATTCATAATTACATAGGGAATTTAAGACTCAACTAAAAACAGGCATTAAGTTCAAAAGGTGAAAACAGAGACTATCAAATTTCTTCAGTACAGGTATATAAAATGTGAGACAGAAATAATTAAGTAGTTTAAAAGCAAAAGATAGAGTTACTAGAAAATTTTAGTTTGAAGTTGAGAGAGTCAATTTCTCAGGTAGAGATGAAAAATAAAACGGAGAAATAGAGTTGGGAGACAGTGCAAAAATCATAGATGTGTTTTTGCTAGTAAATTCACAGGTTTTAGAAACTCGGACACAAAAGGAACAATGACCACATGGGATACATCCCCAAACTGGTCCCCCTGTAAGGGATAACTGACCAGGAGTTATAGACTCAGAAAAAGATTTCTTATAGTGACCAAGCCTCGAACCTATAGTCCGTCCCCTTTTGAACGAAAATAAACATCTATCCCTAAGAAAGGGGGCCAGTCTTTCCTCAGCCATTAGAACATTCCAATGCCTGTTAATAATATTTGTAAAACCCTTTGAATTCCGTCCATATGTGGTGACCAGCCTAATAGGTTGTTTATCCACATCCAACTTTCTATCCTTATAACACAATAAATCTTTTCGATTTAAATTCGATGCCCACCTCTTGGCCAAATTCACAGTCCCTGGACAATAACCTCTCTTTACAAATCTATGGGCAAGGTCATCTCGAGTATTTATATATGACTGTTGGTTCGAGCAGATCCTCCTGGCCCTTAGGAATTGGGATTTAGGTATGTTCTGGATGATATGTTGGGGGTGGAAGCTGGAGGCATGTAATAGGGAATTATACTCGGGAAATTTTCTGAAAATTGTAGTCGATAACGTATTATCCATATTCCTGTTGACTTCCACATCCAGGAAAACAATCCTAGAACTATGGAAAGTCAGTTTGAAATCTATTCCCCATACATTACCATTAAGATACCACCTACATCCCTAAAAAGCTGGTCTAAAGGAAAGGAAACTTAAAAAATTTTTTAGGGATGTAGGTGATTATGAGAGGGGAAAACCGTTTGATACCCCTAAAAATGTTTCTTTTAGACTACCTGGGGGATATAATAATGGTAATAAAAGATTCTCAATGCCGAAGAGAAAGAGACCTAAATCCATTCTTAAGAAAAATGTGGTTCATTCTAACCTCACTTCTGGGGAAGACACTTCTTCTAACACCGAATATGAATCTGAGGGTAACCATTCGGATGTTTCACCAATTGCTAAAAGAGCAAATTTACCCAACCCTTTAGGTCTAGATCTAGACGAGGGGGGAGGAAACACAGAAATAAACAAGCCCAAACAAGATCTAGAGACCCTCTTGAAAATGATGATAGCACATTGACCAATTATGGTAATGTTCACAATATTTCCTCTGAGAAACTCACCGACACACAAGTTAAGTTCTTGAATAAAGGCCTGAACTTTGTTCCGGGTTTTTTTGTTTCTGAATTTTCTTTTGCTCAAGATGTGACGAACTTTTGTCGTTTACTGAATCTTAGACTGTTTTTTGCTGATCAGGCCAGTGATACATCCCAAGAATTTAGGTTTAAGAAATCCACTTTCAACCCACCCATGACACATTTGGTAGGTGTTTTCCTTAAAAATGTTCTAAAGGATTTACACTGTAATTTAAGGGATTTCCCTATATCATACAATAATTTGTCTATGGATGAAGTACTTTGTCTGGAGGAATTGTCCAACAAGAAGCATTTGGTGGTTACACAAGCGGACAAAGGAGGGGCGGTGGTGGTTTGGGATAGGGTTGATTATGACCAGGAAGCTTTGCGACAATTGGGCGATACTGAATATTACAGATATATGCCCTTGGATCCTTCTCATCATTTTCAACAAGAAATTGAACAATTTTTGACTAAAGCTATGGCTGAAGGAATTATTACTCAAACCATAAAAGAACAACTTATGGTTTCCTCTCCTAATAAACAATATTTCTATATGTTGCCGAAGATCCATAAGCAGGCTATGCATCCACCTGGTCGACCCATTGTCTCTGGACATGGGTCTCTTACTGAACCTTTATCAGAATATCTTACTTACCATCTTAAACCACTACTCCCCCTCATCAGAGCTAGAATCCAAGACACTACGCAATTTTTGGACATACTTGATAATACTCAACTTGAGCCACATTGGCTACTTTGTACCCTGGATATTACCTCTCTTTACACTAATATCCCTCACTGGGCTGGTCTTCAAGCGCTGGATTACTGGTTGGTCAAATCTGGGCTCTATAAACCTGGATTTAATACCTTCTTGGTTTGCTTAACTGAATATGTGTTAACTAGTAATATTTTTTATTTTCAAAATAAATGTTATTGGCAAACCAAGGGTACAGCAATGGGTGCATCTTTTGCACCCATCTACGCAGATCTTTTTATGGCATATATTGAAGAGATCATAATTTATGACCCCAACCACAATATTTATATTTGTGAGATGGATATTTGGCGCCGGTATCTGGATGATTGTTGGTTGGTGTGGAAGGCTGATGAACTCTATTTGCAGGAGTTCTTAGATTATCTTAATGGTAATGTATGGGGAATAGATTTCAAACTGACTTTCCATAGTTCTAGGATTGTTTTCCTGGATGTGGAAGTCAACAGGAATATGGATAATACGTTATCGACTACAATTTTCAGAAAATTTCCCGAGTATAATTCCCTATTACATGCCTCCAGCTTCCACCCCCAACACATCATCCAGAACATACCTAAATCCCAATTCCTAAGGGCCAGGAGGATCTGCTCGAACCAACAGTCATATATAAATACCGAGATGACCTTGCCCATAGATTTGTAAAGAGAGGTTATTGTCCAGGGACTGTGAATTTGGCCAAGAGGTGGGCATCGAATTTAAATCGAAAAGATTTATTGTGTTATAAGGATAGAAAGTTGGATGTGGATAAACAACCTATTAGGCTGGTCACCACATATGGACGGAATTCAAAGGGTTTTACAAATATTATTAACAGGCATTGGAATGTTCTAATGGCTGAGGAAAGACTGGCCCCCTTTCTTAGGGATAGATGTTTATTTTCATTCAAAAGGGGACAGACTATAGGTTCGAGGCTTGGTCACTATAAGAAATCTTTTTCTGAGTCTATAACTCCTGGTCAGTTATCCCTTACAGGGGGACCAGTTTGGGGATGTATCCCATGTGGTCATTGTTCCTTTTGTGTCCGAGTTTCTAAAACCTGTGAATTTACTAGCAAAAACACTTCTATGATTTTTGGTATTAAGTTTTGGGCTAATTGC
Source organism: Protopterus annectens (assembly GCF_019279795.1). Taxonomy (NCBI): domain Eukaryota; kingdom Metazoa; phylum Chordata; order Ceratodontiformes; family Protopteridae; genus Protopterus; species Protopterus annectens. Next base: position 1,141,202,026 of record NC_056748.1, on the reverse strand, counting down.
AGTACAGAATGGGTCATATATTTGGTGACCTGTACCTGTTCTGCTTTTTATGTGGGCAGACTTCTAGGGTTTAGCCTAAGAATTTGTGAGCACCTTAGTGATATTAAGAACAAGCAACTAATGCTCTATTCAAACATAGTTTAAAACACACGACAGCTTCCTACAAGTTTGTAATTATTGATCACATTAGTGGTATTTGTAAAGACAAACGGAATTGGCATGAGATGTTGAACTATAAAGAAAAGAAATGGATTATTAAGCTTGGAGCTTTGTTTCCACCTGGTCTTAATGACCAAATGTAATCACTAATTAATCATGTGTTTTCATTGGTTCTGATGTCATTGACCTAGATATATATATATATATATATATACTGGGCAGTAAGAAATTTGTGAGTGTTTGTTATCCACTGAAGAAGGCTATGTGAAGCCGAAACCGGTATGGATTTTTTTGATGTTTAGGTTCCATTAAATTTTGGGACTGTTCACCATCCATTATTGCTGGCTTTTTTTCGTTCTGGACTAGTGCTAGATACCAACATTATTACCTTCGAACAAGTTAAGGGGGTAGCAATGGGAGCAGCCTGTGCCTCCATCTTTAGAACACTTATGGAACTAGTGTTAAATACCAACACTGTTACTTTCGAAAAAGTTAAGGGGGTAGCAATGGGGGCAGTCTGTTTCCCCAATTAAAACTCTTATGGAACTAGTGTTATAGATACCAGCATTATTACCTTTGAACAAATTAAGGGGGTAGCAGTGGGGCAGTCTGTGCCCCCAATTAGAGCACTTATGGAACTAGTGTTAGATACCAACATTGTTACCTTTGAACAAGTTAAGGGGGTAGGAATGGGGGCAGCCTGTTTCCCCAATTAAAACTCTTATGGAACTAGTGTTATAGATACCAGCATTATTACCTTCGAACAAATTAAGGGGGTAGCAGTGGGGCAGTATGTGCCAACATTTATGGAACTAGTGTTAGATACCAACATTGTTACTTTCGAACAAGTTAAGGGGGTAGCAATGAGCGCAGCCTGTTTCCCCAATTAAAGCACTTATGGAACTAGTGTTATAGATACCAACATTGTTACCTTCGAACTGGTTAAGGGGGTAGCAATGGGGGCAGCCTGCGACCCCAATTAGAACACTTATGGAACTAGTCTTAGATACCAACATTACTAATTCCGAACAAGTTAAGGGGGTAGGCAATGGGTGCAGCATGTGCCCCCAATTAGAACACTTACGGAACTAGTCTTAGATACCAACATTACTAATTCTGAACAAGTTAAGGGGGTAGGCAATGGGTGCAGCATGTGCCCCCAATTAGAACACTTATGGAACTTGTGTAAGATACCAACATTATTACCTTCAAACAAGTTAAGTAGGTAGAAATGGGGGCAGCCTGTGCACCCCATTAGAACACGTATGGAATTAGTGTTCAATACCAAAATTATTACCTTCGAACAAGTTAAAGTTGTAGCAATGGGGGCAGCCTGTGCCCCCAATCAGAGCACTAATGGAACTAGTTATAGATACCAATGTTATTAGTTTCGAACAAGTTAAAGGGGTAGCAATGGGGGCAGCCTGTGCCCCCAATTACAACACTTATGGAACTAGTCTTAGATACCAACATTATTACCTTTGAACAAGTTAAGGGGGTAGCAATGGGGGCAAGCCTGTGCCCCTTATTAGAACACTAATGGAGCTAGTGTTATATACCAAAATTATTACCTTCAAACAAGTTGAGGTGGTAGCAATGGGGGCGGTCTTTTTCCACAATTAGAACACTTATGGAACTAGTCTTAGATGCTAACATTATTACCTTTAAAAAAGTTAAGGGGGTAGTGATGGGGGCAGCCTTTGCCCCCAATTAGAACACTTTTAGAACCAGTCTTAAATACCAACATTATTACCATCAAACAAGTTAAGGGGATAGCAATGGGGGCAGCCTGTGCCCCCAATTATAACACTTATGGAACTAGTGTTAGATACAACATTATTACCTTCGAACAAGTTAAGGGGGTAGCAATGGGGGCAGCCTGCGCCTCCATCTTTAGAACACTTATGGAACTATTGTTAGATACCATCATCATTACCTTCAAGCAAGTTAAGGGGTAGCAATGAGGGCAGCCTTTGCCACCAATTAGAAAACTTATGGAACTAGTGTTAGATACTAACATTATTACATTTGAACACGTTAAGGGGGTAGCAATAGAGGCAGCCTGTGCCCCCATCTTTAGAACACTTATGGAACTAGTGTTAGATACAAATAGTATTACCTTCGAACAATGTAAGGGGATAGCAATGGGGCAACCTTTGCCTCCATTTTTAGAACCCTTGTGGAACTAGTGTTAGATACTAACATTCTTGCCTTTGAACAAGTTAAGGGGATAGCAATGGGGGCCATCTGTGCCCCTAATTAGAACACTTATGGAGCTAGTGTAAGATACCAACATTATTACCTTCGAACATGTTAAGGGGGTAGCAATGGGAGGCAGTCTCTGCCCGGAATTGTAACACTTATGGAGCTAGTGTTATATACCAACATTATTACCTTCGAACAAGATAAGGGTGTAGCAATGGAGGCAGAGTGTGACCAAATTAGAACATTTATGGAACTAGTGTTAGATGCCAACATTATTACCTTCGAACAAGTTAAGGGGGTAGCAATGGGGCAACCTGTGCCCCCAATTAGAACACTTATGGAATTAGTGTTAGATACCAATATTATTACCTTCGAACAAGTTTAGGGGGTAGCAATGGGGGCAGCCTGTGCCTCCATCTTTGGAACACTTATGGAACTATTATTAGATACCAACATTATTACCTTCGAACAAGTTAAAGTGGTAGCAATGAGGACAGCCTCTGCCCCCAAATGGAATACGTATGGAACTAGTGTTAGATACCAACATTATTACCTTCGAACAAGTTAAGGGGGTAGCAATGGGGGCAGCCTGTGCCCCCCAATTAGAACACTTATGGAATTAGTGTTAGATACCAATATTATTACCTTCGAACAAGTTTAGGGGGTAGCAATGGGGGCAGCCTGTGCCTCCATCTTTGGAACACTTATGGAACTATTATTAGATACCAACATTATTACCTTCGAACAAGTTAAAGTGGTAGCAATGAGGACAGCCTCTGCCCCCAAATGGAATACGTATGGAACTAGTGTTAGATACCAACATTATTACCTTCGAACAAGTTAAGGGGGTAGCAATGGGGGCAACCTGTGCCCCCCAATTAGAACATTTATGGATCTAGTGTTAGATACCTACATTATTACCTTCAAACAAGTTAAAGGGTTAGCAATAGGGGCAGCCTGTGGCCACATCTTTGCGAACATAGTACTGGCATTTTGGGAAAAAGATATTATTTTTAATTGTCTTTACACTAACTCATGGACATTTTACGC